>NW_026782450.1:0-148033 GCF_031769215.1 Ylistrum balloti | reverse complement strand
TCCCTTTTATTCTACAGCACTATTAAACAAAACATATCCTAGATAATTTTCATTAGGCTTAAATATGAGTTTCGAGTATCGTATCATCACCTATGTTCAGAAGAAGGTAAATATCGAGATCACATTGAATTTGCAGCAGTAATCTGATAGAAGGCTAGATCCATTTCATTCAGGTAAAGTTATATCAAAATATGTTACTGATTTTGTCTCTCCGCTTGCGGTACCTAATAGAAAAATATCTATATTATCTAGGTAATCTATTCACAATTGAATTAGTTGTCATGTTCAACGTTTCAAGCCTAATATAAATAGTTGAATCATTATGTATCTTTTTCAGATTACTTCCTGTAATATGACACCGTCCGGTTGCAAATCTTACCTTAATACATACAATAAGTATTCAGCTGTCCGCCAAGCTATCATTTTTTCCGTGTCTTTTACAATGTCGGTTAATTTTCATATTTTGCTTGAGAATGTTGCCAACCGTATATTGTACATGTGCATTGCATTCTTCTGTATAAGGTTATATTGATGAGCTGTGAAACTTAACATCAATTTTGAAATTGATGGAAATGTTGGAAGTTTAGTGTATATTCCAGTCAGTGTTTATCACTTATGTCGACCAAGTTGGTTCTTCCTCGGCCTTCTAGGTTTTTCAACAAATTTTGACTAAAGTATCACGGACAACTCTAAGAAGGCCGAAACAGCTGTTTCATATAGTTTACTTCATAATTTGATTCTGTTGTATCTAACTTTTAGTTTGTAATCTATTCAATGTAAATTTTTTACTATTATTATACTGGTTCCTGAGATAGCTGCAATGTAAATGTCACGTTTAAATATATCAAAATAGTGACATGGTTTAAGATAACTCAATGTCATAGAAGCGAAGTTTTCTAGATGGTAATGTATAGCTTTATTTAATTTTAACTGACGTTAGAGAGTGACGCTTGTCTGTCATCAATATTGTGAAGAGAAAAACTCTCTAACATCTAACGGTATCGTGAAACTCAGTATGTGTGAAATTGATAGAAGCAGATGATTCATATTGATATAATATTTCACGGCGTGGTATTTCATTGCTGTCAATGAACAAGGCATATTTACATTTTGTTAATAAGATAAAACAATGAAGATGTCATTTGTTGTTCAGAATGTTATGATAAAAACGGTACAAAAGATCAGGCCCCACTTGTATCAAACAACTCAACTCGAGATTTCCTCCCGTCGAGATTTTCCTTAGCTAAGATCTCCTTGAAAATATCTTGCATGGAAATTCCTCAAGGAATTTCAGGACATCCTAGCCGATGCGCCGATGCCTTCCTCCTGTTCCTTGAGAAAATTTTATACAAGCCGTTTTTGAGGAGATATCAGCTGAGGAAAATCTCGACTTGAGGAAATCTCAAGTTGAGATGTTTTATACAGGTGGGGCCTGATATGCTATTGTTGATTGACTAACACTTCATTATGAAATTTATGATTATGTATAGCCTCTGCATTGGAAGATATTATTTCCTTAAGTGTCTTTTGCAGATGGTAGACACAGCTAGTGGACTTTTAGTCCCCGAGGTTTGCAGTAACCTGCATGACGCGTTTTTAATCATTTTAAACAGTTCAGAATGACGTTCTTTTCAAATGATCAGAAATTTGAAAATTACGACTTCAACTAAATCATTGGATGAGTGCAGATGCCCATCTCCATTTTGAAATGTCTCCTTAACAATTTTGATTTTCTTGATATTAATTGTTTATTTCACTCTACTGTATCTTATTTTAATTTTGTATTGAAATCAGCTATTGTGTTTTTAGTACCATCTCCGGTACTGGAATATTAAACTAAGAATGACGTTGAATATGTCAGTGAGCTTCACCACTTAAACCGTTTGTATTCAATGCAGTTATCACTTTGGCCCATATTCTGCTCTGCCTAACGTTCTCTTGCGACCATTCAGTGTATGTGACGGTGTCCAGGATAGCCCGAACAGAGGAAGGTAATACAGCAGTGTCTAGTTCCTCAAGTAATATCACCGTTAACACCCCGGGGCCCTCCAATGCAGTTTTCGACTGAGTCAACACAAGTTCGAACTTACACCATTCGCTGTTTAGGAAATCTCTGGACAAGACAAGAATGATGTTTTTACTGACCTCAAATTTTCTCGTTATATTGTCCAGAATGAACCGCCCTACCTCGAAATCTCTTTCATGTACGCATAGCCTACAACCAGCTTTCTCCTCCAATTCTGGGATCATGTGATCGAAAATAAAGTCCCTGTTGTCATTTGAATAGATAACGAAAGCATCGTATTCGTAGTCCCGGTCATCCTTAATTCGTTTGTAACCAACTCTCTTTATTCCAAGAATGTGAAGCCAGTAGTTTAGTCGGAAACGAAATTTATAGGCGAGTGATATAGCGATAAGGATGATAGCTGACGGTACGAATACAGCGATACAGATGTTTCTGATGAGTGGAAAATTCAAACGTGAACACGTTTCCACAGTAGGATTGTAATTCTTCAACAGCACGTTGTTCATTTCAGGAGGAAATCTACAAGTATATCTCCGAGGATAGTTGACAATTTTCGTATGTTTTGTGGACTTCATCCAGTCAAGGAACCACATCAAATCGCACGTGCATGAAAAGGGGTTATCAGTGATACAAAATTCATCTAATAAATTTAGGAAACTTTCCTGAAATGGCGTCTTGTTTATAACTTTTATGTTATTTCCGTCAAGATATAAGCTTCGTAGTGATGTTACGTTACCAAACACTTCAGGGTCGTTGTTCCAACCACTTATGTAGTTCCCGATAAGGATCAAAGATCTCAAATTAGGCATTTGCTGAAAGACGTTGCGAGGAAGTGCTTTTAAGGCAGTGTTCTGTAGTATAAGCTTCTCTAACTTAACCAATGGTGTAAACAATTCCCGAAGAGATTGGGAATCTTTTTAAGACTTGAAGAGTTGAATGCAAATCCTTCAATGTAACGTAAATGATCACCGATGTAAGTCATTGAAAGTTTGTCAAGTTTTGGTAACCGTGCAAATGTGTTATTGCGTATAGTTACGAGAGAAGTCTTATCAAGATATAGATTTCGCAAAAATGGTAAACACTGAAAAGAATATTCATCCAGATCATGAAGGTAATTTTGACGAAAGACAAGTGTCTTGATTTTTCCTGTTGACTGTCCGGTCGGTCCACAAAAAGACGGTAATTTTCGCATGGCATTGTTTGCCAGATTTATATAGGATATTGAAGTAGATGCAATTGAAGTTCGAGATAACATAGTTCGATAAATCCAAATTTTGCAGAAAATGCAAACTAGAGAAATAACTTCCATATATATTCTCGATTAAATTGTCACTGAAGGACAACGTTTGAATTGAGGAATTATGTACTCCTGAGAACATGTCTTTCCGAATGGTCTTCCAGTCATTGGATTTTAACGAAAGAATTCGTATTCTAGGCGAATACTGTAGAATGTTTGATATTACATTCTGCCATAAGTCACCATTTCTGCTGATCTCCAAGGTAAACATGTTCGTTAGATTGGTGAATGCATCCGGGTCTATCATGTTAGTCAAAGTATCGATGAAATGTAATCTTTCCACTTGGACTAAGGTCAGATTGAACAAAAACTTCCCCGTTATTTTCGGAAAGTTTGTCTTTGTAAATATTACAGTCGTGTATACGCCGGGAAAACCGGAACATAATACAAAGCACTTCCAGTACAGTTAACCAGCATCGTTTTAGGATAACACTTGCACATGGTCTCAGGACACCGATCTACATGATTGAAACTTTCATAGTGTTCCCAACTCAGGTAGAATACCAACAGCATCAAAGTCGTTCCTAAGCGTTGATACATGGTGATGACAATATTGGCCTGAAAGTAAAAATAGTCAATAATTATTATGAAAATTAATGTAATGATTACGTTTTTGATGTTGGAATAGAGCTGTGTGATTAGATAAGGATATTTCTCCACCCTTTAGAGATATATGCATTAATGCTTTTAAAAAAAGTTTAATGCCATGTAAATGAAATTGAGACATTAGCGCGTATTCACATACTGTTAATGGTTTTGTTTCTCGTCGCTTACGGTACCTGATAGAAAAAAAATAGGTAGGTAGGTAGGTAGGCCGGTATGTAGGTAGGTACAATTGAAGTAGGTAGGTAGGTAGGCAGGTCGGTAGGTAGGATGATAGGTAGGTAGGTACGTAGGTAGTAGGAAGGTAGGTTTGTGGGATGGTAAATAGGTACAATGTAGTTAGTTAGTTAGGGTAAGTAGGTAGGTAGGCCGTTATGTAGGTAGGTACAATTGAAGTAGGTAGGTAGGTAGGTAGGTAGGCAGGTCGGTAGGTAGGATGATAGGTAGGTAGGTACAATGTAGTTAGTTAGGTAGGTACGTAGGTAGTAGGATAGTAGGTTTGTAGGATGGTAGGTAGGTACAATGTAGTTAGTTAGGTAGGTAGGCAGGTATGTAGGTAGGTACAACTGAAGTAGGTAGGTAGTAGGAAGGTAGGTAGGTAGGATGGTAGGTAGTTAGGTAGAATGTAGTTAGGTAGGTAGGTAGGTAGGTAGGTACAATATAGGTAGGTACGATGTAGGAAGGTAGGTAGGCAGGTCGGTAGGTAGGATAATAGGTAGATAGGTACCATGTAGTTAGGTAGGTAGGTAGAATGTAGTTAGTTAGGTAGGTAGGTAGGTACAATGTAGGTAGGTACGATGTAGGAAGGTAGGTAGGCAGGTCGGTAGGTAGGATGATAGGTAGGTAGGTACAATGTAGTTAGGTAGGTAGGTAGGTAGATGGTATGAAGAGGTAGGTACAATGTAGGTAGGTAGGTAGGTAGGTAGGTAGGTAGGTACAATGTATGTAGACACTGAGGTAGGTAGGTAGGTTGGTAGGTAGGTAGACTTTTGCAAAATTTAATGAAGTATTTATTCCGGTAGTTTCAAAAGTATTTCATGTTTTCCGTGATAAAGTAAAATTTCTATCCAGTTTGACAAAAGGTATTATTTCTTCACTATTCATTCTTTAATAAGAGCATGATTAATCAACAAGAGTTGTTTAAACTAAAAGCTACTAAACTGGTCTCAGCATTTTTGTATTATTACTCAAGTTCAAGATTTCTTTCATCAAAATTGTCGGAAGTCAATATACATATTCACAAAATAAAATATATCCAGACAACGCTGACATTTTCAATAAAAAAAGACTAATAAATTGATAAGCTGAAAATAAATTTATTTGTATCAAAAGCAAACACTTTTTTGAATACGAAAAACAAAAGAGAAGTTAAACAATAAGAAAACAAAGAGATTTTATTCACGCGTGTCGTATATGATTACATACAATGTTCATAACCCAATAACGCTTTCAAAATGCAATGGGTTCAGCAACACTATCAATGGTGAGTGTGTAATTCATTGGCCCAAATAATGGCACAACATGGGATTGGCATGCTGCGAATCAGGAACCGTACAGCCATTTGGGAAATTCGAGGTCATTCCTGAATAGGAGCATCAGCAAGCTGCTGTCAGGTGGTCGAACATTATCATCATTACTAAGTCAGGGATGAAAGCACCTGCAAAGGGTCTTACATTTGGATGAAGGATTTCATCCCGGTTCCGTGAACCTGTGGAACTACCACCTTCAATCACGTACAAGTCAGTCCGACAATTATAACTGATCCCTACCCTAACTATTACCGAGTTCCCACCGAAACGGTCATGCTCAGCCACGCAGTCAGCACACCTCTCACCCACCCTATGCCAAACACATCTCCTGCCAACATGGCAGTTCACCCAAAAACTAGTCTCATCCGTTAAAAGAATAGGCCGTCACTGACGTAGTCGCCAATTCGCAAAGTCAGTTGCACAATGCTGTCGAGCTTCAAAGGCGTGCAGCGGTCTGTGAGTTGATTCCTCACTGTTTGTGCAGAAATTGTTCTCCCAGTTGTTTGACAGAAGTCGTTTTCTAACCTAGTGGAACTTGCAAACCGATTTCGCGTAGCAAGAGTGCTGTCGTATACCGTTGTCTGCCCGATCGAGGTGTCTCAGTGACGTTTCCGATAATCTGGGATAAATAACATAATCGAGAAATGGCACTCTTAAGTTCGTTATTTGTGATTGATCTGCTTGCAGCATCCTGAATTCTAGGCCAGCCTCTGTAGCTGTCATGTGGCGTCTCATGTTAACAAATGTTTAAAACAGGATGCAAAATGACAGGACATTCAGAAGAAGCACACAATTTGTGGTTTGACATGATGTTCATTTCACACATAAAGCCACAATTGCCTTTTACACTGTTACATGATGTCTTATCGCAAGTTTAGTCTAGGCTCTTAGTTATTGTTATTGTGCCTACATTAGTGATAAAACAGTGCTCAAGGAGTGTCAGGCTTAATTTATTTCAATGATAGAAAAAAATCCTATTTATGTATGATCCTTAACTTTTTGTGTCCAGAATAATTTCATAATATATACATATACTTGCAAAAAGTCGTATGCAATACTGCTGTTTTGAAGAATAACCTAAGGTTTTGATAGTTTAAACAGAAATGTTTTCAATATGTGTAGGAGAAGTGGGAAAAGGAAAATTTGAAAATATTCCTAAAAAAAGGAAAAGAAAAACTCTAATTCTTTATTCAGTGTGTGTAAATGAGTGTAAATGAATGTCTTAATACATCACGTGGTGTACTGTTTCTAAGAGATATTTGTATTAAAATGTTCGTGTACGCTGCTGACACTATTTTTTCCTCAGACTCAGCTTCTAGTTTACTTAAGATATCAAAATCTTAAAACTATGTACTGACATATGGTAATTTTCAGTTAACATAGAAGAAAAAACTGCAACTGTTGTAGTCCGTGTAGTCACATTTTTAAATATGACATAATTTTTTTCACATTTTTTGCTGTGTATTTTCTTTATTGCTTATTTGGGCCTCAGCGTCAAGGATGAGTCATTGAAAGCCAAAACACTGTACTGTGATATTCTATATTGGCTCTACAGTATATGATTCTGAATTTGGTATTGAAAGGTGGTATTTACTCCTTCAATTATGGTGATATAAATGGTTCTGGTTATGCATTCTATAAATTGATTAAGCTATGAAAAACGGAGATATCATGCGGTGCGCGAAAGTTTTGGGGAAGCTACCTGCAAGCGTGCACAAATGTTGACCTGATTATAAATAGCACGTTCTTCTGTCAATACCCTGGTTGTAAAGCAACTGTCATCTTGACTGCCTTGTCTTGGCAGGTATTAATATTGATTTAAAAGATATCGCTAGGCAGATAGCTCCACACTCAACACACAACTACCATAGACGACCGTCGTCTTTATTCCAATAATTCGCATTTATCGTAATACACTGTCCAACTGAAAAAAAAGCTAGTGATCCTTACCTAAAGCCAGCAAAGGTGACATACCATTTCAATGGCATATTTTTTAATTTCGATATAGTGTCTGCCCTATCGCTATCACTTTATTTACATTGAGAACTAAATAATTCAATTGAAATAACATTGTGTTTTATTAAATTTATATTGAAATGTGCTAATCACAGGTGTATGTTTTAAACGTGGCTTTACATTGATGGCTGATGTATTAGATTTTTGAAGAAAACTTGCGACCGGGGTACTCCTGCACCATTTCTGCTGGCAATTCATAATAAATCGAACATTGGAACAGTACAGATCAGCTACACATAGTTTCTTTTCGAAGCGATTATCGATAGGGTAGGCTCATTGCTCTAATAATGCAAGGGCATTCGCAACGTCATGGAGCCAGGCAATATGGTGTACATGAGACAACAATATCTTGTTGGGCGTCTCAAAGCCACAGAAAGATTGGATGACCGTCTCAGGAGCGGACGCCCTCGCGTAACGTCGCGACGTCAAGATAGAGGCATACGCCTCTCGCCCCTCCGTAACTGATTTCAAACGGCGACGGAGACGGCATGCCAGATTGTTGGAACTCATGGTCGGCCATTCTGTCCAGGAACGGTTAAGAAAGGGTTACAGGAGTTTCATTGAAGGCCACG
This sequence comes from Ylistrum balloti, assembly GCF_031769215.1. Lineage (NCBI taxonomy): Eukaryota > Metazoa > Mollusca > Bivalvia > Pectinida > Pectinidae > Ylistrum > Ylistrum balloti. Next base: position 139,990 of record NW_026782450.1, on the reverse strand, counting down.
ACGTCCCTGTGTTGGTTCGCCACTCACGCAGAGGCAACGCCAACGTCGAATGCAGTGGCTACTTGCACATGCACCATATCAGCTTCGCTTGGCCCATTGGAGATGCGTCTTGTTTACGGACAAGTCTTGCTTCACATGGTACAGGTGAGATGGAAGACAATGTGTCTATCGACGTCATGGATTTTCTGACGCTTGAGTAATGGAAAGCTCTCGTCCTTCCTCTTATCCATCATCGTAACTTTCCGTTGCTTCTGTACAACGCGAGGCCCCATTTTGCTGTGTGTCGTGACTATGTGACTCAAAACAACGTCCCAGTATTTAATTGGTCATCATACAGTCCAGATTTGTCCCCAATAGAGCAGTTATGGGACGCGCGTCAACGTCTCATATAACATTGCTCAACTCGCGTGAGCCCTTATTCAGGAGTGGAATAATATCCCTCAAAGGACAATAAACACCTTGATGGGGTCAATGTTTAGGAGAGAAGAGAGAAAGAGCAGCGACTGAACCCAGGGGTGGACACACACACTACTGATTTGATCAGAAGACGGCGCAGGGTACCCTTGTTTTAACGCTTTTCACGCAAACGCCGTCTGTGATGGGACAACGAAAATCATGAAAACATATCCAGTAATAACGAAAAAATTGAGAAACCCAAACAATGGACTAATCATCAATGAATCAGGTAAGTTATAATTGAAAATAAAACTGGCGTTTCTTCTTCCCTCTAGAAAATAATCAGCAATTGCAATCTAGTCTAGCAAGCAGTGAGGAATAAGATGCAACAAGTGAATTACTGAAATCCAGCAAGCAGTATGTTGTATACAGCAAGCGTTATGTTGTATACAGCAAGCGGTATGTTGTATACAGCAAGCAGTATGTTGTATACATCAAGCAGTATGTTGTATACAGCAAGCAGTATGTTGTATACATCAAGCAGTATGTTGTATACATCAAGCAGTATGTTGTATACAGCAAGCAGAATGTTGTATACAGCAAGCAGTATGTTGTATACAGCAAGTAGTATGTTGTATACAGCAAGTAGTATGTTGTATACATCAAGCAGTATGTTGTATACATCAAGCAGTATGTTGTATACATCAAGCAGTATGTTGTATACATCAAGCGGTATGTTGTATACATCAAGCAGTATGTTGTATACATCAAGCAGTATGTTGTATACATCAAGCGGTATGTTGTATACAGCAAGCAGTATGTTGTATACAGCAAGCAGTATGTTGTATACAGCAAGCAGTATGTTGTATACAGCAAGCAGTATGTTGTATACAGCAAGCAGTATGTTGTATACAGCAAGCGGTATGTTGTATGCAGCAAGCAGTATGTTGTATACAGCAAGCAGTATGTTGTATACAGCAAGCGGTATGTTGTATGCAGCAAGCGGTATGTTGTATGCAGCAAGCAGTATGTTGTATACATCAAGCAGTATGTTGTATACAGCAAGCAGTATGTTGTATACAGCAAGCGGTATGTTGTATACATCAAGCAGTATGTTGTATACATCAAGCAGTATGTTGTATACATCAAGCAGTATGTTGTATACAGCAAGCAGTATGTTGTATACATCAAGCAGTATGTTGTATACATCAAGCAGTATGTTGTATACATCAAGCAGTATGTTGTATACAGCAAGTAGTATGTTGTATACAGCAAGCAGTATGTTGTATACAGCAAGCAGTATGTTGTATACAGCAAGCAGTATGTTGTATACAGCAAGCAGTATGTTGTATACAGCAAGCAGTATGTTGTATACAGCAAGCAGTATGTTGTATACAGCAAGTAGTATGTTGTATACAGCAAGTAGTATGTTGTAAACAGCAAATGGTATGTTGTATACATCAAGCAGTATGTTGTATACAGCAAATGGTATGTTGTATACAGCAAGCAGTATGTTGTATACAGCAAGCAGTATGTTGTATACAGCAAGCAGTATGTTGTATACAGCAAGCAGTATGTTGTATACAGCAAGTGGTATGCAGCGAACAATAAACAATTAACAAACATTTAGGAATAAACAGTGCACGCATGATACTGTCTACACATGGATAACAATTAACTTAAAGAAAGGCACTAGAGAAAAAAATTGACACCATAAAAAGGGATGAAGGAAACTGTATTTGCAAAATCATTAATGCAATGCCTGTAAAATACATTGTTTTGTTATCTACGTTCAAATAAGGCATAAGTCTTACTTATATCAATTTAAACAAAAATATGTATTAACATTCTTCTCCATTCTTATTAATGAAGCTGTTCTTTTAGCTGTTATTGATGTATGATAAGTTTGCAGCACCATTTTTCCATTGCCAGTAGATCAACCTGAACCAGAGAATTATAGTGTTACTCAAAAACATATCATAAGCAGGTATGTATTTCTTAGTTGTAGATACCTGCAAGTACTTACAATCGTCCCGACATTAAAAAATGTTGTTTTAATGCACCATATGGCTTTCTTCCTAACATTAGGATGTCCATCATATCATTTATTTCCGCTATAAAAGCTGACGGACGCACACTTATGACATTTTCGGTAGATGTAGGTTGATAAACACACTTTTATAGATTCCTTTAAAATATCTCGTTATTCATTTGGAAAAAATGTATTACTTAAATGTAATCCAAAGTTTACAATAGCGGTTACTGATGATAAAACAAATGACACTAACCTTTCCAGAATTTTTTTCCTCCTCCTACGTTTCAATATTCCTTATATCCCCGATTTCTGATTTTTTTTTCAAATATTATGCCTCTGTCTTTGACCTGAGATATTGCTTTCGAGGACTTATAATTCTTTTTAATCAAAGAAGCTTTAGATAAGTCTATTACTGTAAAATCTATTCTCTTAATAATGTATTATTTTCCAAGCATGTATTGGTGTGAATGAGAAAACAAAGTTTATTACAACTATAATCATATTATCACATAAATATCTTTATTAACGAAGGCGTCAAGGTCTATTATCTTCTAGCATTATTGGATGTAGCTGTATAGATAATTAGAAGTAAATAATTTCAGTCTTTTCTTTGTAGCAAGTAGTAATTCTAGTTTGTAAATGGATATTCACTGCTAGCATATGAAGATAGTCATGTAATTACTCTGCTTGTTTTTCTTTACTTATAATTTTGCTCCAACCTTTCCAAAACCGCTAATAAACATACATCCAAGATTGTGCTTCAAGAACACATTAACCAAATTCTCTACGAACATTGCTTCGTCATTAATTTATCAATTCATTTTCACCCAAACTTGTATGCAATAATATCATGGTTTTTATGGCATCTATTTTACCAATTCCATTCTGTCCTTGGAAATAGGACGTTTTCTAATGTATGATGATGGATGACTCGATATTAAGAAATGTTTGTAATTTGTAGAAGAAATAACCTGCTTATTTACTGCAAAGAAACTGGTAGTAGAATAATGAATATCTCCACATCTAAAATACTTTGTGAACTACTGCAAAAGCATTAAAAAACACAAACAAAAAACAAGAAATTACCGATAAGTCTATCTAATCATAACCCAAACTCAAATTCAAACAAACCATGAACAATATGTACAAACGAAAGATTTACACGGACACCCCTGAAATAGTACAAGGAATATAAGGTCGAGCGTTCCAGAAGAGAAAGCGTATTCTGCGTATACACTCGCCATGTAATTTTTTGTCCAACCATCTTCTCAAACTAGAACAAAGTAAACAATAACAGAAGCAACAAGCGAGCTCACGCATCAAACGTGCCCATCTTCATATCGCATAAAGGACGCCTGACATTAAAAATGTGGCGAGTCTAAGCCCCTATTGAATCAAAAGAAGCTACCCATATTATTTAGATGAGAAGAAAAAATTTAATGAGATTTTTCCTGGAAGGAAATTCACTTGAACTCAACGCGGTATGTTAGTTTGACTAACGAACATATGTCTGTTTCTCTCGATTATCCTTTATGTAGGATGTGCCAGAATGCCAGTATTTTTAATGACTTTGAAAATGCTCCGCATATAGATTATGCCTTTCAAATATTAATGAATTGAATGGGGGAGAGGGGCAGGGGGCTACAAATGTCCAACACCGGCCGTTTTCTCGGATTACCCTTAAAACATCTTCCTATACAACAATATATATATATAGCAAGAATACTGGCAGTCAGTACCAAAATTATATTATTTTAGTTATATATATTTATATATAGAGAGAGAGCTATATATTTGGTATTTGGTTTGAGAAGATAAATGATATGTTCAGTAACAGAACGCTACCAACTTTCAAACGTATGAATAAAGTTAATAACTAGCGAATGTGAATCAAACGCATTGATAAGTGCCTCACTGATGTACGGTTTCTAACTATGTAATAATTGCAAAAATTAGCACCGTTTCTCCTTCATTTTGTACCTCAGTGTTACGACTAGTCGTCCTTATCCGTATATCCGATTGTCGGAACATATAAAATATTTTGATCCGTTCAGCAATCGTAATCCAGTAATGACCTTCTATGTTTCTTTGAGTAATTGTAACACATATGTCGTTGTGATCGAATTTATCTTTTCTGCGACACACCAAACATAAAAAAGCATCGATTTTACTTTCATCCAACCGAAGGAATACAAATTTAATGGATTTTGTTTGTAAACGTTTTTACATAAGACGCTTATTCTTCCGGAACACCTGATCTTATTCTCCTCGTATTTTTTTTTACGTGTCTCCGTGTTAATCCTTTTTGTTCATATTTTATCCCAGTTTTATGGAATTTGAGTTTGAATTATGATTATGTTGCCATGTTGGTATTTATGTTTTTTTGCTACAGTATATCATTGCTTTGTCCTAAAGTACCTATGACCTCTTTCTCTATTCATGTGATGAAGCCCACTTTGTCGTGTACATGTGACTTGTGAGGTAATATATTATATTGGAATATCTTCATACTTCTATGTTCACACTGTCGATAATTCGCCATTGATACCTGTAGAACAAGATAAATAGATTTAAATAAAATGCAGTTTAGACAGAATTGCCTTACTTTACTATCGATTACTAATGAAATTCTGTTTAATATATATAAAGTATAGATATTAGTCTCAAAGCACAGTTAACTTGTCTATATGTTCTACGAAAGGAAAACAAAAATTTAGATATAATTTTGCAAAGGATCTGGTTCTTATATCATGTTGTAGAACTATTCAAGATAACCTACAGTTAGCTGGGAAGTACCTAATGACCTGCATTTAAGAAAGATATTGTCATTTAAATGTCACTTTCCCTCAAAAGTATATAAAAAAAAATACCAAAAACTGGAAAACATCACTACTCTAGCATCATGACACAACATGTTCTTCCGTCACACCATCAAACATGAAAATAATGTCAAAACAAGATTCATAATATAACGATATTTCATTTTCATCAAAAAGGTGAGACTGAGGCTGTTAGAGTTCCACTTGTTTTCACTCATGGATAAAAATAATACGGCGTTATCATTTTAAAGATTTTCTCAAAACAAAAGTTTAATGGAACTAAAGAAAAAAGAGGATGTTAAAGCTTTAACTTATTTCATTGTTTTGTTATACGAAAGAGAATACTATATAGTAGTAAGTTAACAGCTTGTTGTTCGATTCAATCAATAAAATTGCGAAATATAATATTCCTGTAGCCATTTTATAATAAGTATTTGTTTACTTGGAGTATCTACCCATGCCAGGCTGATTTTGGAAAAAAATACCTCCCTGGTTACTTTCTTGTAGGAATACCATCCTACCGGAAGCAATTGTGAGAAAGTATCAGTCCGAAAACACGACACAAAACAGTGTGTAATACAGGTCTCATAAAAACACAAAACGCATGTGGATGGGATCAATACATATTGGATCTACACCAAAAGTGACTTTAGTGTGTAAAACAGTCGTCGCTAATTTTGAAATACTATGTTTTTTGGTTTTTATTTTAATATTTCGTAATATGAAATCCAAAACAACTCTATTAATATAAAAATGTTTATTTTCTTGTTGATAACAAAACATTACAATATGACAACAGTACTATTTAAATATTTATCAGAATATAACTAAGGGAAATTTCTCAACAGATAAAAAAATAATGATGTTTGTGATATGCATTAGAGACAAGAGACAAGTGACTCTAGTGCATAATCAGGCCAATTAGAGGATACACATCGGAAATTAAAAAATATTGATAAACATTAATTCATATGTTTAACGATTATGAGGTTATATCTGTACTGTTGAGTGATATCAATATATATATATATGTATTTTTATATATGATACATGTGAAATACTGTTTTCTTATTATAAAATAACTTTTAAAGGAAAAATATAAAGAAAAAAAGTTAACCGATGTCCAAAATGTAAAAGTTAAAAGTAAAAACTCTACACTCTTTAATATTTAAAAGTAGTGGCGATGTGCTTGACAACAAGACAGCGCTGCTTTATGTAGTAATCTATCGACAAGTTACCGACTTGTCGAGTATAACGCAGACAAACTGCCCACTTATCCTGAATAAACACGACAAACAATTAACCTGTCTCTTCAAAACATGGCAAAGTATTCATATATCTTTTCTAACACTGACAAACTACCAAACTACCTTTTCTGGCGACTACAAACTACCAAGTTACCAGGTGTAACACCGACAAACTACCAAGTTACCTCGTGTAACACCGACAAGCTACCAAGTTACCCGGTGTAACACCGACAAACTACCAACTTACCCGGTGTAACACCAACAAACTACCAAGTTACCCAGTGTAACACCGACAAACTACCAAGTTACCTCGTGTAACACCGACAAACAACAAAGTTACCCGGTGTAACACCGACAAACTACCAATTTGACCGGTGTAGCACCGACAAACTACCCAGTGACCCGGTGTAACACCGACAAAAATTATACCCAGTTACCCGCTGTAACACCGAAAAACTTCCCAGTGACCCGGTGTAACACCGACAAACTACCCAGTGACCCGGTGTAACACCGACAAACTACCAAGTTACCCGGTGTAACACCGACAAACTACCAACTTACCCGCTGTAGCAACGACAAATTACCAAGTTACCAGGTGTAACACCGACAAACTACCAAGTTACCCGGTGTAACACCGACAAACTACCAAGTTACCCGGTGTTACACCTACAAACTACCAAGTTACCCGGTGTAACACCGACAAACTACCAAGTTACCCGTGTTACACCTACAAACTACCAAGTTACCTCGTGTAACACCGACAAACTACCAAGTTACCCGGTGTAACACCGACAAACTACCAATTTGCCCGGTGTAGCACCGACAAACTACCAAGTTACCCGGTGTAACACCGACAAAAATTATACCCAGTTACCCGGTGTAACACCGACAAACTACCAAGTTACCCGGTGTAACACCTACAAACTACCAAGTTACCTGCTGTAACACCGACAAACTACCAAGTTACCCGGTGTTACACCTACAAACTACCAAGTTACCTGCTGTAACACCGACAAACTACCAAGTTACCCGGTGTAACACCGACAAACTACCAATTTGCCCGGTGTAGCACCGACAAACTACCAAGATACCCGGTGTTATACCGACAAACTACCCTCTTGCCCGGTGTAACACCCAAATAACCTGTGTGAAAACAACAAAGGCAATACCAACATGTCAAAAGAATTATAATCTGAACTCGAACCCAACACAACTAGGGAGAAATATGTAGAAAAGAAAAAAATACACGGAACCCCACTGATAAAAAATCACAACTTTACGAAGCGCTGAAAAGTAATACACTGTGTACTGTTTACATACTGTTCCCTCGCGTTGTGTAACCATACATAACTCAACGTGGTAATCTAAAACAAGTAAAAACGATAATTTTTATCTGGTATAACATATTTTATATCAAGTTACAATTATATTGATATGTCATGGATTAAAGATGACAACAATGATATGGTTCATTAATAACTATTGATTTCAAACAAAGCAATATCCTTAGATATCAAAAAATAGTACAAGTCCAATAATTTGTAAGGCAGTGCATTTAAACAAGCTTAAAGTCAAATTTCGTCTTTCCGTTTTTCTTCAATGTTACAATCAATTTTTAAACAAATGATAACGAAGAGAAAATCATGTGTGATGTCGTTTGAATAAATCCTTCCTAATCTGTCTGTACTTGCTACTTCTAAAAGCGAACGTCATGGAATTAACAACTGAATTGACTAGCTCCATTTGATAAATCAATCCTTTACAAAAATCCATTTTCACAAACGGTAATTTTGACTGAAATGTGTCACTCAATGCCAAACTGACAATCTTTCCTGGGATGTACAAAAAGACGGTCATAAATGATATAATCAGCAAGGTTACTGTTATTCTGCTTTGGTGTTTAGAAATCCTAGGCCGATTAATGGATGCTGATGCCGATGATGGACAAGCCGGCGAATCCTGGCCCTGAGAATGGCATCGCACTTTATCAGCTGTTGGAGTAATTTCCGTTGTCCCGGCCGAGCTTTTGCTGGAACAATGTGCCTCAGCAGTGTTTGGAAGTCTCAGGGAAACCTTTGAGGTTTCTATTGTGAATTTCTGAATTGGCTGAGTGTGTGTATTCACCTTGTTGGTCTGTTTAGTAGTAACTGCAGATGCTACTTTCCGTTTAGCGTTTACATGTCGCTTTAACGTCACTACAACCGCTACGCTCGAGGTACATATAATACAATTTGGCAGGATTTCGAATGTTACGACATATAACGCATTTGTTAAGGCAGCATAAGAAGGATCCAAAATAACGACGCTGGTAGCAGTGATAGACGTGTCGTTAGCGTTGACAGTCGCAGACAGGTGTAGAATCCTTGGTATTCCTAGTAACAATGTCAGTCCGATACTGCCTGTTATCGCAATAATCAAGCGTCTTTTTGTCCAAATTTGTTTAAAGTTTGAAGAATACCGAACAGCGACAAATCGTTCAAGCGACAAAATAACCAGCAACACTTTAGAAAAGTAAAGTGGTAATGGGTATACATACCAATATGATACTGGTATCATGATAGGGTAAATTTTGTCTATGACGTCCCTATCCAGATACATGATGGCGCGTGTAACTGTTCCAAAAAATGCAAAGATAGCATGCAACAAATCTGATGTTGTCAAGGCGAAGAATGTTACTGTGGTAGTATCAAAGTTTCCCGTTTTTTTCATCATGTACATCAAAACGCTATTCGCTAATATGCTTAAAATTGCTGTTGTAGGTACGAAGCCAAAATATAAAATTATCCAGTAATCAAGAAAACCTGACGCCATTTTGATAGAGAACCTGTCTTCGTGACAATTAATATTTCCAGTTTGTAAATAATGGAATATTTACGTCGAAATCCAAAAGTTTCTATAGTTTTCACAATAAAAACATGTCTGGTCATCAAGCGATGGAAAACTGATTTAATTCTCTACATGTTAAATAAAGACGTCGGTGAAATTTGTACGAACAAATAAGTAATTTTATTGCAAATGAGGCAGAAGGCTAATGACATATTTGCAAAAAAAAAAAAGAAGATAAATACCATTCATACGATTAGCTATATAATCACCACGTTTTCTCCACTGCCAATGTTCCGGGAAAATTCACTGTAGCTTCCATCAGGATCATAATTAGTGACGATGACGGATGTCTTCTATGTAATTAGAGATAATTGCATGCCAGTTATAAATATACCAACACACGCGTTTGCGAGGCACGAATTTCGACAGCCAAGTCAGTGAGCTAGTTAAGTAATATGATATTTCTTTGTCCGATATGAAGTTGATATTATATAAGTATTCATTAATTCAGAATAATCTAGAATATCTTCAGCTGTAAGTAAAATCCCTTGGCTACAGATTTCAGCTATCTGTATTTCTTAATCATCTTTGTTGATAATAAAATATAATCGATATCAATTTCCCTCATAGAAAACATTTCAACTATTTCAATTATACTTATGTGAGAGTAAGTTAAAAGTACTGTATATGAAGATGTTTTCATTTTCTGTATGGGAAGATCTCTATTCAGGATCTATGTGTTTGTTTAGCTCAGTCAGCAGTTGCCCCCAGAACCTTCTTTGGCTTGTTCTATCGGAAGGCCACGTACAGTAATTGACCATGCTGATCAGTGTTCGCATAGGCGCGGAAAGATTGATTCTATCGATATCCTCTATCAGTACAACACTCAGGACCCCGGGACCTTCTCGAACAGCTTTCGTCTGTGTCAAAGCTAGCTGATAATCACAAAGTTCGTTGTTCAGCAACGACTGTGATAGTATGACAATGACATTCTTGCTCAGTTCAAAATGCTTGGTAATGTTTTCAAAGATCAACGCACCAGGTTCGAAATCTCTGGCATGAATGCATAACCTACACTGGGACTTGTTCTCTAGTTCTGGAATAAGTTTCCGCGAAACGAAAGATTGGTCATGATCACTGTATATAACGTATGCATCATATCGGTAATCAGTGTCCTTGGAGAGTCTTTGATATCCTAGTTTGTACACTCCAGTGACATGTAACCAGTATCGAAGATGGAACCTGTATCTGAAACATACAGACACCATCAGCACTATGAATACAAATGTTACCGAAATTCCTATGCATACATTTTGCAGAAGTCTGCCCACATCGGTACACATTTCCTTGGTTGGATTGTAATCCTTCAACAACACATTGTTCAGTTCCGGAGGCGACCTGCAAACGTAACGTTCTGGATAATTGACAATGGTGGTGTGTTTAGTAGATTTCATCCAATCAAGAAACCACATAAGATCACATGTGCACGAGAATGGGTTATTTGTAATACAGATCTTTTCCAGCGAGCCCAGAAAACCTTTCGGGAAAGACGATTGATTTATAAGCTTGATGTTATTTCCATCTAAGTACAAGCTTCGTAGTGACGTAACATTACCGAACACGCTTGGGTCGTCACCCCAACCGTTTATGTAATTACCTATGAGAACCAACTTTTTCAACTTTGGAATGTGCTGAAAAACATCACCAGGAATCGCCTTGAGATAAGTGCTTTGCAATATGAGAATTTGTAATTCCTTCAACGGAGAAAACATGTACCTTAGAGCTTTAGAATTTGAAGGTAGGTGATTATCTGTTAACTCAAGCGAAACGAGTTTCGGACAAAAGGAGAACAATCCTAAATTAGAACCCTTTAGCCTGTCAAATCTGAAATTATTTGAAACAAAAGTAATTGTTCGAAGACTGGAAGAGTTAAAAGCCAAAGTGTCAATTCTTTTAATAGTAATACTGTTCGAATTCATTCTGATACTACGAAGAGAAGGAAGATTGGCAAAGGTGTTGTTTTTCAGTTCTCTAACATATATCTCGTTAAGTACAAGGCTACGTACGTACGGAAGACACGAAAATGATGATTGATCTAAGGAATAGACGGGATTTGATGCGAAGTTTAGGGATTTGTATCGACCCGTTGGAGTTCCAGTAGGTCCACAAAAAGACGGAATTTTAAGCAGATGATTGTACGCTATGTTGAATTCGAGAATACTTGTAGTTTCGAATCCCGTAGTGTTGAATTCCGTCAAGTCGTTTTCAGCTAAATCAAGGTCTTCTAGATGATAAACGTTCGAGAAATATGACGCAGATATAGACTTGATCCCATTTTGTTGCAGTGAAATCTTCTGAATAAGCGAACCAGTAAGTCCAGAAAACATATCCACTGGTATCCAATCCCAGCCGTTCGAATCCAGTCTTATTTCTAGGAGTGTCGGCGTTACGTTCAAGAAAGCAGACACAACTTCGGGCATAAGCCTTTTATTTGACCTGAACGACAAAACTGTTAAATTTGGCAGAACAGTGAATGCATCTGGTTGAACGTTGACGGTGTTGGTATCAATAAAGTGTAATTCTGATATTCTGTTTTGTGATAGATTCGACAACAAATAATCCGTTACCGTGGTGAAATTTGTCTTCATGAAATACACCTTTTCAACATAGCGCGGTAGCTTCGGTATTACTTGAGATTTCCCCACACACTTGGCCATTTTTTCTCGTAATTTACAACGACAAAATGGTTTGGGACAAGGTATGTCTTTCTTGCTGTCACACAAACACAAGCATAGTACCAATGCTAAAGCGACAATCCAAATCCGCCTGTCCGCCATGACTACTGAAGTCTGTAAGATAAGATAGCTAATTCGTATTACATCAAATCATTTACATTTTACTACAAACAAATGTATACGTATCTGCAATGAGGCTAAAGGTTCATTAACCGAAGGAATTGCTATTTAGCTGTTTTTACTAAGTTAGCATCATGCACTGGATCTTACATCGGTTTCAATTTGATATGTGAACTTGATTTGTAAAGACGCTTGCTGCTCCGGAACACCTGGTCCTTAATTTTCGATTGTTTTTCAGGAGTTTTCGTGAAAATCGTTCTTTTGTTCATAGTTTGCCCTAGTTTTATTGAATTTGATTGAGTTTGGATTATCATTATATTAACATAATATAAATGAAACAAAAAAATGTGACGAGTTTCATAAATCACATATCAAATGGAAACGATTTTTTTTATCACTGGAGAGATTTTAAAGCAAACATAGTTGAAAATTAATATTTCTACATCGAACTTGAAGTCATGTTCGGTTTTAATTAAAAATGAAAAAAACTGTGTGTATGTTATGGACAATGTGGGGTTTCATTTTTTTTTCAGGATAATATTTTAGCTTTGTGTTGGATTATTACGTCACAATGCCATAAATTTTCATAGAATGCGTGACGACCATGACAGTGTTGTTGATTGTAAGATCTCCTAGTTGTATCGAATTGGCTATAAATGTACATTTTTTTTAATAAATATGTATATATTAAAATATATATACAACATTTCACATTCATTGAATAATAAAACAATCAACTAATAAAATACAGGTATTAAACGCCGGTGTAAAGCAGAATTATTTAATTATTATTTATCGTTTGAGTGACAAATTCGTAACAATCGTCACGGCTGTATCTGTTCTGGTAACGGTTTCGAGTTGTCAAGTGTTCTGGTCTAAGGGGGATAACTTTGTCAGTGAAGCGAAATGACGTTAATGGGAAGTTGATTCAGCATACCTTATTTTGACTTATAGTTTCTTTTTATTTTTATAAAATCATGAAAAGTGGTTTATTTTGTTTTTAATTATTGACAACACTAATGTTTACGACATAAAGCCGCCCCGTGACCAGCAGACGACAAACGTAAACAAAACCGCTCTAACGCTGTCAGACAACAGGGCAGCGTGACTTGATCAGGACATGTCCACAAGAATTATGTACACACAAATATAGTCAGGTTTTAGTAACTAACAGCAGTTTCTGCATCTCAAACTTTGATGCGAAGAAACTCCGTGTGAAGAGGTTATACAAAGCTAAAAACAATCCTGTTTACTCGGTCTGAGATTCATGACTATTGGTCGAACGTCGGTTACTTAATTCCCATGATCACTGGTTATATACTGTTGATCACGACCATTTGTATACCAATTCAAAATCGAGTCAATATAGTGACTATACAGAAGAAATCACAACTAAATGGACTGGGCATGATGAGGAGAGAGAGATAGATTGGTTCGTTAGCAGGCTTTTCGTCTCCGCGACTTCTCCCGTGTCCGGGTATCGTCTCACCAACGAACGTCAGTGTTTTTGCGACTTGAGGTGCCGACCTGCATCTCCCTCAGTCTGTCGCGGTTATCGTTTGATTATACTAGTTTTAGTAGACCGCCCCATTGCCTAATAATGCCTTATCTTAACTCTAGCGGTTGAAACGTGTAGGTTTCTGATGTTTTAGAGTTGTCTCCCTTCGACCTTTCTGTTTACCGTTTATATTTTTTCCAAGTAGTCGATATTTCTTAGGAATTCGTGGAGTAGTCAATGCAGTAGTCTTTCATTTTCACGTGACATTAAAACCTGGTTGATGGATGTATATTGAATTTTTATTCTTTTGAATTTGACAATGGTATCGTTTCTTTCCTGGTCGAATCTATTGCAATATAGACAAATATGGACTCTTCTGTTTTACAATGTGCACAGTCTTTAACCATTGCACTGATTGTACATTCTCACTCGTCCTCTGAAATGCCTAAAGGCCATAATAGAGGACGTTAATCCCATAATAATAATGATAATTATACATTCTCTGTTGCTTCAGGTTTTTAACTAGGCACAACATGGAGTTAATTACATTACTTCTTTCGTTTTTCTCTAGTCTGTATTAATTGTAATGAAAAAAGACTATCTGTAAGAATTACTGCTCTGTTTGTGGACTTTTTTTTATGTTAATAAGTATTACACTGTATAAACTAACACTGATTGGTCTATATAATACAGCAATGATTTTTTTTACACTGGTATATTTCTCGTCAATCGTTGACAATTCTTTTGCCCTAGTTTCTGCTGGATTTTCCCTTTTTGTTGGCTTTGTTTAAAATTATATTCTAATATCGAGAGTCTAATTTTAGGGCGGAGTTGGATTTGGAAAAAAAATCATCAGTTTATATTTGGTCTAAATCGTGTTCAACGAGAAGTTGATTTGTTATAAAGTTATGTGACGGTTTGGCATGTTGTTGTAGTTTGTTTCTGTATTTAGTGTCGTTGACTTCTGAAACGATTTTATTTGGCGGGAAACCGGGTCCTAGTGTTTGTGTTCTGGCCCTATATTGACATATGAGCTTTTTCCTCCTTAGTTTAAATAACAGTTTGGCGAATTCAGCCAACATGCTTATTGGTGTTGTGTTTTAAAGTGCCTAAAGCTATATCTATTACGTTATGCTGCATTATGTCTAAATTTTAATGCATTATCAGAACCCGAATGATAAACTGAACAGCCATAGTCTATTTTTTTATCTAATGAGTGCTTTATATAGAGTCAATATAGTGACTTTGTTCCTAATTTATTTCCGGAGACGTATATTAATGTATTATGTGCATTTTTGCAGCGTTCTTCTATATTTCTTATGTATGGAATCCATTATAATTTTCGATTTAAGAATAATCCTAAGTTTTGCGTTTCTTTAGAGAGATGAACTGTGGAGTTGGTATGGGGATTGTGTTCATGTTTGACCTCTTGATCCGACAGGCATGTTAACTTGCGTCCTGTTTATACAAAGGTATGTGTCAGGAAGATTTTTTTGTCAAATGTAAATTGTATGACATTTGAGTTCCTTAAATCTCAATAATATTTCCGACTGACTCCCTCAAAATCACGTGCTTTATAAAAGTTCCCGTCTACTAAAAATCACATGACACACTCGTGCATAAATGTAAGCCTACTGTTCCATTATAAATGAATATAAAATCATATAAAATGCTTTATGTAACATGTTGGAGTAAGTTAACATTTCCAGTAGTAAAATCTATACATGTTGATTAAAAAAACAAATAAATAAATAGAAAAAAAATATGATTAATATATTTGCAATGCAGCAATGTACTTTACAGTATAGAGTTTCGATCACACCAACATCAGATTAGGCACTTTATTGACTGTTTTTGTTTGTTATTTTTTAACAACAATAATGTCAAAATCATTTCATATGTAACAAAGATATACACATATAAATATTATAATTGTGTACCTCAATATATTACTGATCAAGTACTGTCAAAATATCTCAAAGTACAGTAATAGTATTTCATCCAAAATTGTTGACTGTATTTGACCGACAATTAAACGATATTGAAATCTGGACTGTACATGTACATTGTACATCAACAAATAATTAAGATAAAGTATAGATACAAGGAAAACAAATCCAAATTAAAAAACATTGGAATTTGCTTATCAGTAATCCAGTTATTTAGCTCTCTCCTCTGCCAAAACAGGTTTATAATCATTTTATTATCAGTAGTTCCCCAACTCTTGATAATTTCAACTCAGTTATCTCACATCACAAAAAATAACCCTGTCAAAATATTGACTCGTCAGTACCCTATCTCTCTCCAGTTAGGGTATCAGGGTCAACCCTGTCATAATATCTATCCGTCAGTACTCCATCTCTCTAGATGGGTTATCACAATCGACATTGTCAAATATTAATTTCTCAGTATATCTTATCTCTCCTCAGATGGGTTATCACAATCAACCTTGTCAAAATATTAATTTCTCAGTATATCTTATCTCTCCTCGGATGGGTTATCACAATCGACCTTGTCAAAATATTAATTTCTCGATATACCCTATCTCTCCTCAGATGGGTTATCACAATCGACTCTCTAATGACATTGATTCGACAGTATCCTTTATCTCTCCAGTTGGGTCACCACAGTCAACCTTGTAGTAGTATCATAAAGTCAGTATTCCACCTCTCCCCAGATGGGTAATTATAACTAACCCCCTAATAATATAAACTCGCCAACATTCCATCTATCCCCATGTGGGTTATTGTATTGACTAACCGCAATTCACTTGTAACCAACACTTAGTCATTGCCCTTTGACCCTCTCTCATGATGATACTCGATTCACATATTTAAGTTGTCAGGATGTCGTACGTTCTCCCAGCGATACGACTTAACCACTGTATGATAAATCAGCCGATAGCAGTCTCCTTAGCTGAGTATTAACATAATTGCGCTCTTTGTATTTATGCGTTCCGTTAAACAGGAACAGAAAAACGAATTATTTCCTTGTAAGTTTATACACGGTGTGTAATCGGTAAACAATAGATAGACCCCGTGCGGAACCCCTGTTAAACAACAATCCCTGTGCGGAACTCCTGTAAAAACAATAGACTCCGTGCGGAACCCCTGATAAACAACAGACCTCGTACGGAACCCCTGATAAACAACAGACCCCGTGCGGAACCCCTGATAAACAACAATCCCTGTGCGGAACTCCTGATAAACAAAAGACCTCGTACGGAACCCCTGATAAACAACAGACCCCGTGCGGAACCCCTGATAAACCTCAGACCCCTTGCGGAACCCCTGATAAACAACAGTCCCCGTGCGGAACCCCTGATAAACAACAGACCCCGTGCGGAATTCCTGATAAACAATAAACCCCGTGCGGAGCCCCTTATAAACAACATACCTCGCGAGGAACCCCTTATAAAGAATATTCTAAAAAGAAAGCCTAAGTTTTAACCTGTGTGAGGTATCTTCTGAGCAACGTGATGGTAGATAACTATTGGCAGTAAACGGACCCCCGCTAAACAGTATGATTAATAGGACGGTAATGGTCATACGGTTTAACCAATAGATAAAATTACGTGTATTGGAATAGAAAGGTAACGCCTATGCTAGTAAGGCAAAAATATAAAAAAAAAAAAAAACCCAAATAACATCACGATTTTTAAACGTTAATATTCGGTCCATCCAATGCGTAGGTGTGCAAAGTGAAGGGTAATACGCCAAATATTAAACAATAATTAAAGTGGGACACTTTGGGTATATATAGTACAATCAGTTAAAGGATTTCACGAAAAGGACTTATAAATCCTAAGTAGTAGTCTATTGTTCGTGGAAACATAGTCACAGAAAAATGGTGACGACATACATCTTAAAACTTGATTAGTTAATTAAAATCGTTCTTAATTATTTCTACTTTCTACCACACTTCTTCTATGTACAGGAACACCTCCCAAACAAACCCACAAGTACACACCCTGCTCGTTCTCACTGTACATGGTTATTTGTTGTCAACTTGGATAGATTGTGACAAATACATAGCAATGGTTGATAATGAGATAAGATAGAATGTTGTGTTGAGAATTCAAACCAAAAATACAGTTGTTATACTGAACGAGACCTACCTGTCCTGGCTCCAGTGAAAATCGACGACGTCACATTTACTGAAGAAGGAAGTAAAACTTTGTTGAATAAATATGTGTATTAGAAAGCAGAGTGTACACCCAGAACATTTAGTTAACAAGGTCTACAGTATAGTAAGCTTGGCTTCCGTGTTTAAAAAAAGACAAACATGAAATCTTTACATAAACTATGCTCTTGCGCATTGTTTTGAATGTGAGTCATGATATCTGAAACGTTGATAATGTATTTTTCATTGCGTCACTTAATACCTCGTTTCGGCATGGAAAATCTCACCCCGGTCCCTGATATAATTGTGAAATTTAACCTACGTGTATAAGTAGATGGTGAAAGATTATCCCTGTTTTTGTCTAGTATCGAAAAGACGAAAGACAATTTACAATTTAAAATCAAGCGAACGATCAGTATATTGGTCATCAATGATTACAGATCAAATAACATATCGATTTCAAACAACATTTGATAATGTAAATATTTATTGATTGATAATTTTATCAATTAACAAGTCGCGGAAGGTGTCAGATTAACTGATTGTTCTTCCTATGAAGCTTGCAATACATTTATTTTGACCGATGTTATTTTGCCTGTTGGTTCCGTTGTTGTTAACATTGTCCTCATTTGGGAACGTGACATTATTTACATGGCTTGACCAAGGTTTACATTGCGTGGTTCGTCGATGAAGCAGAAGAGACTTTGCTCTTCGGGAACACCTGGTCTTATTCTTCTTGTTCTTTTCAGGAGTCTCCGTGTAAATCTTTCATTTGTTCATATTTTGCCCTAATTTTATGGAATTTGAGTTTGAATTAGGAATACGTTGCTATGTTGGTATTCTATTGATTCTTTCAAAGCTTGGTTAGCTTTTTTCGCGTTTATTTGATATCAGAAGGATCCGATCTTGTAGATCTCAAAATCTGCATCGTGTATCTTATACCAAAGCATTAGGTATAAATCTACACTGAATGATGACTACCAACGTGCTGATGAAGTGACTGAAAAACAATAACTATGCCCAATTCATGAGTGAAATTCTTCAGCCATTTCTTATTTAAAATCGCATGGCTACTTGGCTTATTGTTTCGACAATGAGAAACAGTTTTTATTGTCCCCCACTCTACTTTTCAATCTCTTTTATCAATCACTAACTAGAAAGATGAATGTAATGTATGTGCTGACGTACGAAGATCTACAGACTATCAAAAAGCAGTAGTATGTCAACTATTCTCCAAGTGTTATAAAGTTGTTTATAAACTTCTATTCACGTGTCTTATATACACACAAAATTCCAACATCTTTATTTGTATTTTTTATTCCATTTCCAACGACATATACACGTTCCTCACAAGTGATTCCTCCTCTGTTTGAGTTTAGCGGGTTTTTATCCTTTCGGTATAGCATTACCACGGGTCAATATGAAATGTAACAAACCCCGCAAGTCGAGTCTTTTATACGTAAAATGCTATATTGGTCATTTGTTAATGTTTTTGTTAAATTATATAAACAATGTTAGCAATATCTAATTGGGTCTTAATTGACATTATGTTTTACACACTTAACCGTAGGTGTGGATATCATGAACGAGATTCCTGTCATGTCATTCTAACAAGCACCAAACACGCCCAGATTTGTATCGCACAAAGATTATGAAGACCGTTTCACATAACCTTTGTCAGCCCACATTTCTCGAAACACTGTGTTGTGTGGTGTTGTGTGTTAGTGCGACTATCGGTTGTCGACATCTTGCACGCAAATCATTATATTGGGAACAGGTCCTAGAATCTCAAATAAACTATGACATGTACACACTAAGGTTTGGGACGGCTAGAATTTACTGTTTAGAATTGGAACATTCACTAGTAAGAAATTGAAATCATCACGCTTATCATACAGCTTGGTTAGACATCACTCCTATTTTATTTCGTTTCCCTGACGATTTCAATATCCCTACAATGACATTTCCGTTTCTAGATAGCGATGACGCTGCTTCCAAACTGTTGGTGTTAACATGTTGCAGATAATTTCATATTCAAGAAATAATTTCCAATATCATGATTTCCTATCAACAGCTGAGGGATACAGTCACAGAGCAAAGTTTCTGAAGATGCAGGTTGATAAAGATTATGTTCGTCACAATGATTGGACAACAATTTATCTCCGGTGAGCGATACGATGTCAGACTTGTCCTCAACACCTGACGATGTTCTAGAATCGTTTCATGGGTGTTACCCATATTTTGCGAACGTTTTCAATTAATCGATTTTTAGTCAAAATTAGGATTCTGTAAACATGTTTTACATATTTTTTGTCCAATAGTGAATCTGACAGAGTTTTTGCCATAGTTTCGTTTCCCATCTTAAAAAATTATTATGAAACTGTTGGTGTTGGCATTTTCAGAAGTGACGGCGAGCCTTCGATTTTCAATATAATCACATGTTATGTTTTTAATTTAAGTTATTTAGAGTTTTCACAAAACCTCCAGGACACTGGTATCGATTGGAAGCAGAGGTATGTAAGATTTACAATATTTTAGTATCATTAACTATTGTGTAGTCTTCTATTAGCACCTTGTGCTGATTTTATGTACTAGCCACACAAATTTGTTAAATAAGATAATGTGCTTACATGTTCACACATTTATTACGAATTTAAAGAAACTCGTCCCAGTAATCATTGGTAAGAGTACAGTTTCTTCTGGAATCACGATTTCGAATTCATCTACTCATCTGTGAATGTTCACATGACTTGACAATCTCTTCTTTATTTCTTGTCTTACTTTTCTTTTTTCTTTCCGATGGAAAAAAATCTAGCTGATCCCACTTGATAATGATTGGGGGTGTCTATATCAGTAAACTACCTTGCTGGTGTGTGTGTGTGTAGGGGGGGGGGTCTTTTGGAACTTCCTTTTTGTACGGATAAATATCTGTTCACCTGGTATGTAAATGGCTGTCAACTTTTTTTTGTTTTCTTTTTTTGTTTTTTGTTTTTTTGTTTTTTGTTTTTGTTGACGCTTTAATTAATCATTAATAATACCATATATATTTTTTATTTAAAAAAAGACAGATATCAAATTTTATCAATAAATTATTTTTGCTTAAACAAATCTTGATGTTCCCGGTCAAAACCCAAACGTTATACATAAACTGTATTTGTTTTCTAATATGAAACATTACAGTAGCTGCGATGGTGATATCTTATCGACCAATCGAGAAAAAAACATTTTTCCTGATCAATGTATCATCTTAAAGAGCCAGATACACTCCTAGACCGATATTGTTTTATACCAAAAATAATTCATGATTTTCTATTTTTATCAGGTAGCAAAAGTTCTGAGTAACCCTGTAATACCACAATTTTAAAGTAAACCGCTACCAATCCAACGTAATAAATAGTCTTAAAAAAGAGTTCGAAACGACTCCGTGCTAATTCATAATTATGCGGGAAGTCCTGTCCTCTGACGCATGCGCAAAAAACTGTAAATAAATCTGCCGTCTTCCAACATGGCAGAAAGCGTGCGAGGGAAGGCGAAAAGAAGGTTCACACTCTGTATCGCTCTCTGTTTGGCTCTCTCGTGTAGTATCACTCTAAAATCATATTCATAAATATTATTATCATCTAATATTCGCTTTAGATAGATCCAATTAGCGACGTTCTATATGTTCGTTACCTTATCGTAGCCCCCATTTGAGGGCCACTTTGCAATTAATCGTAGTTTTTCTCGTAATCTGCACGTTTTTGTTCATATCTAAGCATTGAAAGATGTGATCAATACATAGGTTAGATGATTTCCATACATAATATATGGAGTATTGATTGCATTTATCGGTAAAATCTCTTTACAAGCGATGTCACATGGACGTACTACTCACCTCTTCCTCCATTTTTGTTTTTGTTCTGACCGGGTCTGAACGTATCACGTGACTTTTCCTCATCAATATTCATATCCTGGTGTTGATTAATGAGTCTGATTCCGGCACCGATATCTCCGGCACCCTTTCAATTTCAAGTTCGAAACTTTATACAAGTCTTTATTTATATATTATCTATTAGTATACAACAACATTTCCAGTCAATAAAATATGAAAAAAATATCTATAACTGAGTAGGTCTGGCTCTTTAAGCGCACGCAGGAGCTAAGCATAAATAGAGCTAACAACCCTGAGCGTGTGTGGTTAAGTTCGACCACAATAAAAGAGCTATTGCGACTATGAGTTTAATTCCAACTTCTGTACATCTATATCAGTTGGTGCGAAATTATAGAACCCGTAATGAAATGTCGGTAATTAATATGCAAAACTGACAATTGCAAGAATATTTGAAAATACTATAATTCAACACAAATTGTAAAAAAAAATATATTATCATGAAAGCAATAAGTTGATAAAAATCCATATGAAAAATAAACAGGTCATACGGCGATATATTTACAAGGTCAGATTATATTTACACTCAAAGTCCATCTAGGACTTGTTCAACACTATCAGATATCCCTACGAGTCGGCTAACGGTTTACACACAGGACGGAAACGGGGAAAACTGTTGACTATATTGGTGTTATACTACAAGACTAAGTACATGATTTGAGATAAGGTAAGTATTTAACACTCTAGTTTTAGTGGTAGTAAGTATCAGATATAGGCAGTGTTGTATAACTATGTCACACACTATCATTGGATGTTACTATAACAGTGTTTACATTGTTCGGGCACTTACCTATATATGTATATATCGTAGGACAATGTTTATATATTCTCCACTGACAAGGTGCAGTCAACGTTTTACTCCAATAACAGTCAGTAACTGATTTCATATAAATTTTACAAAACCACCTTTCTCCAACATGTCAGTCACAAAAAAATCTGTATAACTTCGGTTTAAATAAATAATTCAATTCAGGTTTGTAATTTGATTTTTGGATTACTCGAATAATTAAAAAAATGAATTAATTAAGGCTATCAAGTGTACAATATTAGAAAATTAATATTTAATTCATAGACTCGAGAAGCATGTTTACAAAGTATTTCCACTGTTTCCCTATAGGATAAATCTTCACTATCTAGATTTATGACGTCACAATATTGTATCATTGTATATTAAATACACATGAGATAACACAATTATTATACACTTTCAGATATAAGTACGTTGCTTACTGGAACAGTTACTAGGAGTCCTAACATTCAATGATATCATGACGAGATGTACATCGCGGAGGTTTAGCATAATGTGGGACATAACATTGTAATAATCTTATGTATAATTTATAACAACATGGAAACACCAACCAAAAAACTCTTAGACGATGTAGACGCTTACGGAACATTTCCGGAATATTCAGTTGACGTCAATTCAGCTGGTCAAGTAATTAATCATGACGGCCCCACTTTGCCTAATGTAAATACAGAGGTATGTATGTCATATTTTGTAAAGTTTATATAACTAACTGCCTTACACTTACACAACCGTTGCTTAGTCTCTAGATGTTTCCTTACACAAGCGTCACTTAGTCTCTAGATTTTTTCCTTATACTTACACAAGCGTCGCTTAGTCTCTAGATGTTTCCTTATACTTACACAAGCGTCGCTTAGTCTCTAGATGTTTCCTTACACTTACACAAACGTCGCGTAGTCTCTAGATGTTTCATTACACTTACACAAACGTCGCGTAGTCTCTAGATGTTTCCTTACACTTACACAAACGTCGCGTAGTCTCTAGATGTTTCCTTACACTTACACAAACGTCGCGTAGTCTCTAGATGTTTCCTTACACTTACACAAACGTCGCGTAGTCTCTAGATGTTTCCTTACACTTACGCAAGCGTCGTT
This sequence comes from Ylistrum balloti, assembly GCF_031769215.1. Classification (NCBI taxonomy): domain Eukaryota; kingdom Metazoa; phylum Mollusca; class Bivalvia; order Pectinida; family Pectinidae; genus Ylistrum; species Ylistrum balloti. The sequence goes on along the minus strand of NW_026782450.1, from coordinate 116,362 downwards.
TAGTCTCTAGATGTTTCCTTACACTTACACAAACGTCGCAGAATCCTAATTCGCAGAATCCTAATTGAGGCTTACCCAAGATTACACGGTCGTCTCTTTACTTACACCAGTTGTAATGTTGCAATGTTGTAACGCGATGTCTGTGTACATCCCTAATCTTAGAAAGCGTATTATAAATGCGAGGGGACATGCAAGACATCTAAATTTAATGTTACGTGTTTTATGTATATAGAAACAATGCATTAAAACAGGACTTTAATTAATTGCTTTTGGAAATGTTTTGTTGCTATTTGCGTTGTCAATGAACCTGAAGTGGCGCCACCTACGCCCAGGCCCATACAACACGGAGTTTCTCAATTGTGAATATATTACGATGCAAATGCAGAAAAAAATCCTTAAATATTATGCGACAACTGCACTGACTAGAGTGACAAATCTTGAAAAGACATGTTCGATGGTGTATCCATAATGTATATATAGATAACATTAACAAATCGTCGTCTAGGTTTGTTTCGCCCAAATCATAATTCCAGCTTCGATGGCATGTTGGTGCTACAACTTTTTTGTGACAAAGTCCTGTGTATGTTTTTTTCATATATAAAGAGTCATTTTTCTCTACTAACATTATCACCGTTACAATAACTCAATTTTATATTATTTCTTTTTTTTTCTAACAAAAAAGGTTTACCAGTTTTCATTTACTTAAATACCGTGTTTGCATCTAAACACACTACAGTGGTAATTCCTGAGATTTATTTGCACATCCATTTACTTATCGATATGCTATTGTAACTGTGACTATCTCATTCCCATTTGTTAAAGAAATTCTGTCTTCGGGAGCTGTAGTTTCTATATGTTACTTGTCAGCAAAGACATGACTACAGCAACATTATTAATTTTTACAACTTTTCTTTCTACCAGAAGGCTTTGGAGGTTAAAACACATGTTTATAAGAGACGCTGGTATGTCCTTGTACTTTTCTCCCTTGGAGCCGCTGTGCAAGGGGGTTACTGGAACACTTGGGGACCCATAGCGGCATCCACAGAAGAGGCCTTTGGCTGGGACGATGCTGATATAGCCCTGCTCAGCAACTGGGGTCCCATTGCGTATTTAGTATCGGCCGTGCTCTTCGCTTGGATCATCGACGTCAAAGGTGAATTGCGGTCATCACCAGCTTGCACACTAAGATATACCCGAAAATATTTTTATTTATCTATTAGCTTAATAGAAAAAACAATACAATGATCTTTCTGGGACCTATGACAGGCTTATCTTCTAGCTTAGTTTCATATACGCTGTGAGTTTTATGTCATACATCAATGCAAAAGTAATGACTAATAAAATAAACAGTCACTGGCGGGTAGTCTGGAGTTACTCATTTTTATATTTTAGAAATTTGAACAGAAATGCTTGTAAATTGGCGATTCTCCAGGACTTTGTGTTTACATTGTTATTTGTTCGTTATGCAGGCATTCGGCTTTCAATGGTGATAACAATGTTTTTGGTGACAGCTGGAGCTGGCTTCAGGTGCATCACCAGTGAGCCTCCTTATGTAAAATGGTATGTAAAGCTATATCGTCAGTGTAATGATAGGAAAAAATCGATATCTAAAATTACATAGTGGTCATCGTGATTACTATAGTCGGCGATTTGACGTTATAATCTGTGTGACTTTATTGACGGCAATATGGCCGCGCCGCCGTCATCCTTTTATCCGTCGCTTGTAGTCAGTGAAACGTTATAGATGGCAATATGGCCGCTCCGCCGTCATCCTTGTATCCGTCGCTTGTAGTCTGTGTTACGTTATAGACGGCAATATGGCCGCTCCGCCGTCATCGTTTTATCCGTCTCTTGTAGTCAGTGTGACGAAATAGACGGCAATATGGCCGCTCCGCCCTCATCCTTTTATCCGTCGCTTGTAGTCTGTGTTACGTTATAGACGGCAATATGGCTGCGGCGCCGTCATCCTTTAATCCGTCGCTTGTGGTCAGTGTGACGTTATAGATGGCAATATGGCCGCTCCGATGTCATCCTTTTATCCGTCACATGTAGTCTGTGTGACGTTATAAACGGCAATATGGCCGCACCGTCGTCATCGTTTTTTCCGTCGCTGCGAGAAATCGAATGCCTTAAGAAGACATGATTTGCTGCAATAACTAATTGTTATTGATAATCTTGCCACTTATATATTGAAAATAACGTCTATATCCCTTGTCTCCGTATTTATAGTGAATATCGCCTGGTGTTCTATAGTATCAAATTTCCGTAAATCGATCGTATTTGAAAGAACACAATTTTTTTTCCCGTTTAATAGTCGGAGCTAGTTAACAGTCATCTAATATAACATATTTGGTAAGTTACTCCTCAACGGTTTACGGAATCTCCCACCTTCTGTTTTTAACACTTATTTATACGTCCTTTGGTTCCTGTGTTTACTCACCTGTCAATGCATCCCTACCTTTCATTGAATGGCCTTTCTTGAAGTAATACCGAATTCCTTGTCAACAGGTACCATTCATTTTTTTCTTAAATCTGCACAGAATTTAGAATGCCCTGCTATCTATACGGGAGTCACTATTGGTGATGTGAACGATATTTTTAACCAAACGGACAGTAGTTTTTGTTTGATTTTTGAGTTTCAAGTTATGTGTACATGCAATATATATACAGTGTATATTAGTCAACTGCACGTGCTAATTTTGTATACATTTTTAAAATTCATTTTTTTAATATGGACATTCGTAGAAACATTGATTTACTCTCACGTTAAATTAACAGGACAGTACACACTGGGCAGTTGTTAAATGGTTTAGGCGGCCCTGGGATTGCCGCCGGTGTTATCGGCCGCTTGGTTCCCGCCGCACGAAAGAACCACTGCCACAGCCATTGCCCAAGTTCTAAATGGGCTGGGTGTTGGTGCGTCATTTATCATAGGTAAGGCTTGGGCGATCGGTCATTCCACTCCATCACTAGGAAGGTAGTAACATTGGAATGGAGTTAAATCCTTCTGTGTAATGCTGTTGGATACTTTTATAAACTGCATTTAAATTCTGAAATGTTCTGCAAGCTTTTAAAGTACAAATAGAATATCCGTACAAATACAGAATCATGTGCTTTGTGTGCATATATAACATATTTATATTATCGTAGCTTGTGATGTTTTTCTAGGACCATATCTTGTATCAGATAAGCCACAAGACAACTCGTCGATTTCCAATGCCAGGTAAAATACTTATATCCTAGTAGCAGTAAGCTGTACCTATTATTATATCTTTTTGTGTTGGTCTTATAATTACACAAACATTTTAATCAAACATTTCGGATTTAATTAAGTTAATGCAGTAAATATAATTGCATGTTTGCTTCATCCGATATCTTTTCCCAATATTTCAAACCGTTTCTCTTTCTTATTCCAGCTTTCCTACCACCATTGGACCAAATACGACTGACGTCTCTGTCCGCATCGCAAATGAACGGAGTGAAATAATGTTTCTAATGTATATAGGTAATTATAGGTTAAAAGTTATCTATAAATATTCTATCCAAGATATGGTTATCGCCTTAATCTTATTGCGATAGAAACTTTCATGAACAAAACAGCGATGAAAATGCCAACATCTCCAATCTCCAATCACAAATTTGATGGAACTATGTCAAATAAGAGCAAAAGAAAGATCTACAAGGAGATTCATGAGTACAAGGATGATAAGACCAGATGGTTCGGAAGGGTTAGCGTCTCCTGCTTTATCGTCAACGCCTGCCATATACAGGCAACTTGTAAATCATGGTCAATCCAAGTAAGTAATGTCGTGTTCCAAAACGAGAACAAAGTAAAAAAAATAATGGAATCACCAAGCATTCTTCAAAACGTCAAACACGTCCATCTTCATATAGCACAAAGGAAAAGCATTTTAACCTTTTTCTTTCAGTTTGTGATACTGTACCATATTTGGCAGGCTTTGGATTTGTTATAGTTTAGATGTGATGATGTAAATATCGTATTTTGTAGAATTTGGATTCGCAGCGTTAATATTTCTCCTGACACTTGTGTCCTTTCCTGATAAACCAAAATTACCTCCCTGTACTACTGCCTCCATTAAGAGAGTAGAGTTCAAAAAAGGACTGTTTCAGTTGATACGGTAAGTATATAATTCGACCTGTACTTTGTTGTGTCAGTGACATTACTTTGATTTATTTTACAAATTTCAGTTCAAGTATAGTGACAAAATGCTAAAAATGGTAACTAAGATAGGTTGTAAAAATGACCAAAAAAATAGGAAAAGACATTGTTGGCTAATAATTCAGTAGATTTTCAAACTATGACGGTTAAAGCACATCAGGTATCAGATGGACACCGGTATTGCTGGTGAATGGATGTCTCTATGGTAATTCTAAATGTAATAACATACTAGTGACATCACTATACCAAAATGTATAAATACTTCTGTATGTCTAACAGCGGGATAAAGTTTTCTAATCTTTTGACAGGAATTTTAAATTTTGGATGGTGTGCCTGACTTACGGGTTGTCCCTGGGCGTGTTTAACTGTTGGCAGAGTGTACTGGACGTCAATTTAAAACCACACGGTATATCCGAGGTAAGGGTCCCCATGTTTGCTCTCCTACTCAGTTAAGGGTATATGGTAATCACTTTATGCGTCCGTGCGCATGTCCGTGCTTTTGTGCGTCAGTCCGTATTAAGATTGTGCAAAAAATATCTCATGAACGTTTCACCATATTTAGTTCATATTCACATAAAATAACATAATGCCACAAACCTTGATCATATTTTGGTGGTCATCGGTCGAGTATTAAGAGTTAAAGGTCGCCTTTTGAAACAAAACAAAAAAGTTTGCACAAGATATTTCATTACCTGCTAGATAAATTTAGTTTTTTATTCACACAGTGATCTCACGCCTTAAAATTCTATAAATGAATGCATTTTGATGGTCGTCGTTCAAGGTTAAAGGTCAAAGGTCACCTTCAACCACTTTGAAATAAAAAGCTTGTGCACGCGTTTTTATTTACACTATAAGGTCATAACATCACGTGTGCACCTGATAAGTTTCTGGTGACCAAAGGTTAAAGGTTGCCCATGAACAATTGAAATGATCGACAATAACATCACACCATCAAATTAAAGAAGTTAGCGAACGTTTGTCATCGATCAAGGTCAAAGGTCATCCTTAACCTTTTTAAAATAAAACTTTTGTAAGATATTAGTTATGTACATCGACATGCTGTTTTAATGTAAATTGATGGATACAACATAAGTAAAAGAACATTGACTTTATGTAGATCATACATCATCAGAATTACATGCACCGTTAAAAAGTAGGTAGTTTATGGAATCAGGGATTTGAATACAAATAGGTTACAGCAGTATTGTTTTTTATACAAGTATCTGAAACGGCCATTGTGATGAAAGCATAAAATCAATATCTACGTTGTTTTAAGTATCTACAGTTTAACGATAATAGAAACGGAGGGATTTGTAGACACTTGACTCGCTAAATCATTCATTTGAGGTCACCCAAGACTAAGTCTAATCAGACCCCCTTTCGTATGGCGTCTTCCGTCTATAAAACGTTTTACATTTTCGACTTCTGGAAAACTCCTAAAGAGATTTCAATGAATGTTTGCAGAAACCTTCCATGGCCAAGGTAAAACCAATGTTATAAATCATAAGGTTCCCATCCCCAGGGACCAAGGGACGGGAGCAAAAAGGGGTCAAAATACAGTTTATTGACATTTCTGAAATTTTCTCAATACCGAAGTATAGCAGAAATAAATACTTTTCATGGATGGAACAGTCTTAAGATTCTTAACCGAAATTGTAAATTTCATGACCCCAGGGTCTTACATTTCTCCCTGGAGAGGGGGTAAAGTGCACCATAGGAAAATCACATTCCTGGGCATAATTTGTTTATAATTCATTGGAAATAATTCAAATAATTAAAAAGGGTAAAATTGGTGGAAATTTCAAAATTCATCTCTTAACCCAGATATGACAGAAGTATTTAAGTACTCTTCATAGATGGAGGAGTTTATAAAGGAACATTACATTTTTGAGTGCGTGTTTTCATTTTAAACATGAATATAACATGGGATAGCATTTAATGTTAAACACGTTTTACATTTGCATATACAATATATTACATTTATCTTACCTTGATGATAATGTTATTTCTATTCTACATTACCAGGAAACAACAACATTATGATTCAGATGACCGTTAAGGCCCTTGTACCTCTTGTTTATTCCTAAAACATCTTTTTTAAAATTAGTTATCAACCCTATTTTAGTTATACAGTATTACTAAACATGACGTATTTTCTTGTTCCAGAATGAAGCAGGGTGGCTGGGTTTCTATTCTACGTTGGCAGCATCATTTGTGTGTATCATGGTAGCGAGGTGGGTTTACGAAATTTTTCATGATTATTATTTGGTTTCAAAGTGAAATGTGAACTGATAATTTAAGTTGCGCTGGATCACAATTACGTGACAGGGAATATGGGACAACAATGTTCCTGTTCACGGAAACATTTGGTGAAGATACGTCAAGAGACATATCATTGAAACAAAGACCTAGTGACCTAATTTTTTCTTGTGCACACGTTCCCACGGGCAACGTTTTTAAGCTCACGCCTACTTACACACATTAAAAGGGTTTGTCATCAATGATACACTGAAATTATAAGTTGAACTCCATACCAAACAGAAACCACTTCATACAAATTAATCCTTCAGAAAACACTACATACAAAATAATCCTTCAGAAAACACTACATACAAATTAATCCTTCAGAAAACACAACATACAAATTAATCCTTCAGAAAACACAACATACAAATTAATCCTAGACAGAAAACACAACATACAAATTAATCCTTCAGAAAACACAACATACAAATTAATCCTAGACAGAAAACACAACATACAAATTAATCCTTCAGAAAACACTACATACAAAATAATCCTTCAGAAGACACACCATACAAAATAATCCTTCAGAAGACACAACATACAAAATAATCCTTCAGAAGACACACCATACAAAATAATCCTTCAGAAAACACAACATACAAAATAATCCTTCAGAAAACACAACATACAAAATAATCCTTCAGAAGACACACCACAAACAAATAAATCCTTCAGACAGAAAACACAACACTACAACATACAAAAACACAACTACATACAAAATTAATCCTTCAGAAAACACAACATACAAATTAATCCTAAACACAACATACAAAATAATCCTTCAGACAGAAAACACAACATACAAAATAATCCTTCAGAAAACACTACATACAAATTAATCCTTCAGAAAACACACAACATACAAATTAATCCTTCAGAAAACACAACATACAAATTAATCCTAGACAGAAAACACTACATACAAAATAATCCTTCAGAAAACAACATACAAATTAATCCTTCAGAAAACACAACATACAAATTAATCCTTCAGAAAACACTACATACAAAATAATCCTTCAGAAGACACACCATACAAAATAATCCTTCAGAAAACACTACATACAAATTAATCCTTCAGAAAACACTACATACAAAATAATCCTTCAGAAGACACACCATACAAAATAATCCTTCAGAAGACACACCATACAAATTAATCCTTCAGAAAACACTACATACAAAATAATCCTTCAGAAAACACAACATACAAATTAATCCTTCAGAAAACACAACATACAAATTAATCCTAGACAGAAAACACAACATACAAATTAATCCTTCAGAAAACACAACATACAAATTAATCCTAGACAGAAAATAAGAGATTACTTGTCAGTAATCACTACTTGTGCTCGTTTGTCAATGAAGTTTACTACAGATCCGTATCCCTTGTGGAAATTCCTATGAATAGTGTGTTGGCGACGTCTTGCTCGAAAATCGTGAAATTAGGAAGTGTCATTTTGATATCTGATCAATTGCGACATGTAAACACAACAGGCTAGGGATGCAGGGATTCTGCTATCCAGAAATGGACAATTCACAATAGGGAAATTGAAATTAACACGCTTATCATACACCTTGATGGAAAGCTGTCCATTTCGGTTTCGTTGTAGTAAAAGATCGAGATCGGTGACTGATGGAGGAGAGCTATTCTTGTCCTTGATTTTACTTCAGTAAATCTTGCCGCGTATGAAAACAAAAACAAGTCAGCAAACAGAGAGGCGCAGTTAGTTCCGATAGGTATGCCAATAGTCTGTTGGAGGGTCTTACCGCCAAACTCGGAGATGAAACTTTCATAACAAGACAACTAATGCGTTCGTTCATTTTGAATGGGGTAGGGCTTTGTACAGAGTGGAAAAATCAAATGTTCTTATAGAAGAAATGTTTTAGAACAGACTGTTAAAGATTGAGCAAAAGCTATTTGGAGTTCTTCAGAATCCACATACTTTTAATGTCACTTCTTGAGTAAACAGTATCACAATAAGACTTTAACCCAGATTTGATATCTCTTAGAATGGTGGTTAGTAGATTTGACGAAGGCTTGGTTGTATAGCTAGACGAGCCAGAAATAAAACGTTGTTTATATTGATTCTTGTGAAGAGAAAGGATCCAATATCATTAATAGTTAATATTTCGCGTTTTGAAAGATTGTATAATGTATATGTGGCAGGGTGTTATTTCTTTATAATAACAACAGCTGTTTTTGATTCTGTCATCTTTATTAAGTCACTTAAAAAATCGCATGTGACACCCTGTCACAAGTAGAAAAACATGCTACAGGTCCAATCTAAAATACCTACAAACACATATAATAAAATTAACAATGTAAGGGAGAAAACTCCTACAGAAATACATAAAAAAAAACTTAGCTGGCACAATAACATACCTATCAAGGAAACTTGAAGTGTGGATTTAACATCAGGATTGAGGAAAGCAGACCTGTGTTTTGTTTTCATTTTCAATTTCAAGATGCAAATTATTTTACGAATGATAGTCTAGAATGGACTTAACATACCCAGAAACGAATCCAAAGCAGCATGTTCTATTTTTCGCCCTTTCTGCTGCATGCTTTTCAACAGAATCCATAATTATCTTGAAATTCATATTTTTCTTGACGGACGGGTATTCGGGATATTTAGAGCCCTGCATTAAAAGTTCTCGTAGCTTGACAGTTTGAGTAATGCTGAATCACCAGTTTCGATGTTAGACCATAAGTAGAGGTATAAAAAGAAAAATTTGACGGAGAATTAGGTCTGATGTCGTGCACATTCAGTTGCTGCAGCGTTTGTTTGTAGTTGGAGAGTTCGGCCGTGAGCTTGGAGTAACTCGAGGGAATTACAGGGGTGTTTCTTTTGAAAGGTATGGTGGAATGAACTTGCGCCACATCATCGATACGTTTATGTAGTCTCCATGCTAGTTTCAACAGGTCACCAAAAGCTGAATCCACCGAGAGAGGAAGCGAATATAGCGTAGTTCGAACATGATGAATACCGATTGGTTTCTGTAAAGTATCCATTAGATTTTACGTAAGGGTAAATACTCTAGATTTATTGTAATGGCTCTGTCTGTGGCTACTATTACGTCTAATTTGAGGAGTGAATAAAGCCATAACGTTAGTGTTATTGCATCCAGGACTAAACAAATTTCCAAAAGTCCACGCGAGCATTTAAGCCATATTGCGCAGCAGTGCCAAACCCTCTAACGTACCTCAAGTTGTCTACGGTAGGGTGTTCACACGATGAGGTCATATGTACGGTGGTATTTGTTTTCCAAAGTACGGACATTAATCGGCAGTACAAAATGGTCCCGGAGGTTGAAGTAATGATACAAATATCGATTCTCTCCATGGTTCACTGCTGAACGATGACAATCTTATTTTTCAGCGACAAGATATGACATCTCTATAATTATTGTTGGTAGGTTTTCCGACGTTTTTACCAAGCACATGCGTCTGTTCCTGGTAATCCTCTATTCAGGCGGTGCTTTGGCAATGACATGGTTCGCAATTCTCGTCAACGGCTACATACCAAACTCCACAAGTAAGTATACTGTACATGTTTAGAAATGACCGTAAGGTTCAAGTCATTTCGTAAAACAGATTTTATTTATGCATATACAGAAATACACATATAAAAAAATATCATTTTGGTACACTAATGTTATTCGAATGAAATAAGATAAAATCAATTTAATATATGGTCTTCATTGTCTAATAAGACAATTATATTTCCATATTTGAACTTAATTCTAACAGGAATAGACAGACAGTTATAACAATTTTCGAACATCTCGAATCTTATTAACACATGAACGCAAGAATTTTTTTTATATTCCATTTTATGTTCTCCATGAACTACAATACAAGTACATGTATATAGGTAAGTTAGAAAACAAACACAATAGATTATATCAATCTCGAGAACTGGATGCCAGCATTGCAATTCTGTTGTTGCAGCGTCCCTGTATGTATCGATTATCCTTGGGACAATGCTTCTTAACGCAACGCCTCCACTTTACTACGAAACGGCGTGTGAGATTACTTACCCTGTGGCCGAGGGCATTACAAACCTTTGGCTGACTATGATCAACAATGTCGGCGGTCTTCTTTTTCTGTTAGTTCAGATGATCCCCAACATAGGTGAGGTGATATATCATGGATACAAAAAAAACTGGTTTTGTTATTTAATGGATATCTTTAAAAAAAAAAAAAAAACGAGCTACGGTTTTAGTTGTCTTAATGAAAGGTAACTCCATTTACAGCTTACAGCTTTGATGATGCACATTTGTCAAATTACAGTGGCGCATCAACTATATACTGCTTGCTTCGTGCATGTAACTTCTTTGTAATTTTAAGAATTCTTTGTCGATTGGGTGCACAATGCCGAACTTTTGTCATATGAATTGTAATAAATTCAGTTTGTTTCCGTCCAGCGAACCATTAGATGTACCAATCATTTAATTACCTAATGACGTCATAACACATTAACGTTTATCAGAGCAGGTGGTCATTTGATTGTGCTTATATACATATATATTAAAGACAAAAGATGGCCGATATATGTGGTGGTGTTTCAAACGAGATTAATACATTTAAATATACTGGCTTAGTGGTAAAATTGAAACAAAAATAGTAGAGTATACCACAAGATACAATAGAGCGAAAATATGAGAAAAATGCATTCGAATGTGGCCAATTTGCGAGATTCTGTACCCTGATTCCTCTTGTAATTTAAGTTTGAATAACGACTTTTTAGAGTTTCAGGCTATGGCCGGTGATGCATCACTATACATATTAAAGTGTGTTTTTTTAATTAATTCGGGTAGTTGCTCGGTTCAGAATATAACATATATTTGACATTGTTGTAAGATCATCTGCTATATGAAAATTACGAAATTACGTGTAATTTAATTATAGGACTAGGGCACCTCCGCATCTAGATTTTGACTTTTCTTTTGATTTTATTCAGTCACCACCAAGGCATCAAAATTTAGGCCCTTAGCAGTAGTGACGAGTCTTAGAAAGACGAGATGGCTTGGCTGTATGATTCAGTTTAATTCAGTTTGGCTCTACTGTATCTAACTCGAAATTTCTATTAACAACAAAAAAAATGCTGATCGTTTGTGTATCTTTTGTACAACCTTCACAGGTACGAGCTGGGAAAACTGGTGTGTACTTGGGGCGGTAGTGATTTGTATACCTATACTTTGTACCATGGACGAACGCTACAACAGGTTGGAAGTGGACGAAAAAGCAGTCAAAACATAGATCGTCACGTTAACCTTATAAAATTTTCAATCAATGATTTTGTGTTCGATATATAACAGATTAATAAAGTTCTTTTTCATGACCATCCTTAACGATAATTGCACGCATTCTCTAAGATTCTGGGGTCATGTACAGAAATTGCTCTACGAGCTAGCCGCTCAATATAATAATTACCGAACTGTAGTACACGCTGTGGAATAGGATACATGACCTTAGAAATGATTGCTTTCTACTTTGTTGTTAAATACTGGATTTGTAGAGTATTGTAAATCAATAAAATCATCTTATGTCAATGTGATGGTGACGAATGCACAGATGTTATTAGTCTTCAATAGGTTGAATAGATATTGAAGTATCAGACAGTTGAATAATTGGACATGGACACTGAATATACACATCAATGAATATTCTTTGCTTAACGTACGTCTTTGTGTAATGACAGGGAATTTTTAACGTAATGCTGGTTCCTTGATAAATATTCTATGTCCTTGTTAATTAATAACAGACAAAACTGAACAAAGACAACACAGCAGTTTGGCTGTGGAATCAAAATGGGAGACTAACGTGTCGCTGATGTCATGTGGTAATGACTTATCTCTAAAATGGCAGATAACAGACTGGAAGCTGGTGCAGGTCTTCACACAAGGTGTCCACTTTTAGGTCATCTGACCCCAAGCGTCGTGCATCGTCCGTCGTGTGCCGTGCGTCGTCCGTAAATTTTCTTTTAAAACACTACCCCTGATTGAAGCCTTGGCAGATTTCAACCAAATTTAGTCTGATACATCATTGGGGAGTGCAAAATCGTTACTTAAATTCAGAAAGTTGATTCGACGCATAGGGACCTAGGGGTAGGGCCCCAAAAGGGTAGATAGACAAAACTTTGTTTCAAGACGCTACTCTTCCTTATTCCCTGAATAGATTTCATTCAAATTTTGTTTGTATTAAATGTAGAAATCGGTAAAAAAAGTCTTTAATTCGAAAAGTTGATTCGACTCTTAGGGACTTGGTTCGAGGCTCCAAAGGGGGAAATTGGAAAACATTTTGTTCCAACAGAAATATACAGATAAAATAAGTCATACAAAAATACACAAATACATCAGTCATACATAGTTACACCAAAAAATCAGTATATAGACAAAAGTGATATCCTTGTAACACAAAGCTTTAAAGTGGTGCGATATTTTATAGCATCAGGTATACAGTTCAAATAACCTTATTTCCACATTTTTGCATACCATACATATATAAAGATGCAGGGTTAAAACATCACCCTACTTACAGTGTAGTTTTCAGCCTCAATTTAATATCTTTTACCAGGCATTGCCGTTGTCAGGTGAGTAGTAAACATATTTTAAGAGTTATTGAATGTTAAAAGTAGAAGAAAACATATTTAAAGTTTTAGTGAATGTCAGCTGTAATTGAGGGTATATTTAGAGCTTTAACGAATGTTAGCTGTAGAAGAAGACATGTTTAAAGTGTAAATGAATGTCAGCTGTAATGGAAGGCACACTTAAAACTTCAATGAAGGTTAGCTGTAGAAGAAGACATGTTTGAATAGTAAAGGAATGTGGGCTCTAGTGGAGGCATATCTCTCGCGTTAGGGAATGTCAGCTGTAGAGAAAGGCATATTTAAAGTGTAAGTGAATGTTAGTTGTAATGGAGGACATAATTAAAGTTTTAATGAATGTCAGTTGTAATGGAGGGCATATTAAAAGTTTTAATGAATGTTAGCTGTAATGAGGGTGTATTCAAAGTTTTAATGAATGTTAGCTGTAATGAAGGGTGTATTCAAAGTGTAATTGAATGTTAGCTGTAGAGAAAGGTATATTTAAAGTTTTAATGAATGTTAGCTGTAATGGAGGGCATATTTAAAGTCTTAATGATTGTTAGCTGTAATGGAGGGCAGATTTAAAGTGTAAAGGAATATTAGTCAGGCATATCTCAAGTGTTAGTGAATGCCAGCTGTAGGGGCATATTTGAAATGTGAATGCATGTCACCTATATTGGAGGGTTTATTTATAGTGCACGTGAATGTCACCTGTATTGGAGGGTATATTTATAGTGAACGTGAATGTCACCTGTATTGAAGGGTATATTTATAGTGTACGTGCATGTCACCTGTATTGAAGGGTATATTTATAGTGTACGTGCATGTCACCTGTATTGGAGGGTATATTTGAAGTGTTAGTGAATATTAGCTCTAGGGGAGGGGGGCACACAAGTAGTAATATGGTTTATAAATTGGAAGATACAAACTTATCTGTACTTAAAATTTGATTGTAGCCAACGAGAATCTGCTGGTGTCTCAGTATTTGTATATGAAAGGATATAATATATCATCACTCTACCGTACATTTCACCCAACCAACTGCTGATACTTCTATCCTTTCTCAAGGGAGTATTTATCTATTTTCATTATTGTTATTATTATTACTTATTCGTGTTATATGCTAAGTATGTGTTTCCTGGTGAATTTTCACACTTATAATATGACAGTTTTCCTCTTAAAATGTTATCGTTTGTTATAAAAGGATAAATGTAGATTACAAATATTGCTTAAATATGATTTTAAGATACAAAACATCAACGATACAATACAGATAACGACGAATAAGAATATTGGACAGATAATTGGGCACAATAAGAATGAATACAAAAGGAACAAAAACTAGCAAAAATAAATGTGATTTATCATTCAATTAAAGGATTTTGGGGTTTTTTTTTCTTTGAAGTAGACGTGTGTCAAAATAGACTACCATGGAATGTAACAAAAGTAGCGTAGGTAGATGACGTCACGTGCTTATAAGCACAGACAAGAATGATATCATTGGATCATAATTTAATAGGTCAAAAGTCAATAGGTAAGAGTTTATCAGGTCAAGGTTCACTACACAACAGATTTATCCCGTAGACCATCCCGAACAGCTGATTCTATTCTGTGCACCTATCGAGAGTGGTGGGGATCGGTAACAGCATAACTGGGACGTAAACAGGTGACACACAAACTGTACTTCAACAGGATACTCAAATAGTAAGCACAAAAACATGTCTTCTTAGACCAGCTTCATGAGAATTTATTTACTAGACTTTCATGTTAAGGAACGTTAAACTCAGATCTGATCTACTTAAACATTACACGTACTACCTGTTGGTATAAATTCTTCAAATTGTTTATAGCTGTATCTTTATGTATCAACATCCGGTTGAGAAGTCGACATTTCCTATGGTATATTTCCTGTGATGCCTTTAGTGGTAAAGATAGGGGAGGTCATCATGTACATTGTATATTTAACTGGGTTATGTATAAAATTCCCTCGTGATGTCGACACCGTTTACTCTTAACATGTTTACATACTGATTAGTGAAATGAATACGTTTGAATCACTACTTTTCCACGTGAAATGATCGTGGCACAGTAAAACACGCGATCTCAATATGACTCAGCTCACCTTGTAATGATACTAGCGAGGAAGCATTTCTACATACCAAATACCGACATAATATATTCATCTGCAAATAGAACACGGGCAGAGAGAGAAAGTAAAGCAACAGATGCTTGCGTGTTTGAAACAGCTGTTCGTGTCGTGAAATCAACATAAACTGACTGGAATTTATAGAAATGGTTTTGATATACAATATTTCAGGGTTTTATGAATGTTTGGTTTGGGATATTCTACAACGCACAACATAACGTGTTTATTTTGTCAGTGATAAATCTCTGTCTGTCATCCAGGCATGTTTTGTTGAAGGTTAATGAGAATATTGTATCATGCATATTTCCGGCACAGGTAGATGGCGAACCAGTCAGCGGAAGTAATAATCATCGGCGCCGGAGTAGCTGGAATCACAGCAGCCAATACCCTGTTCGCCTCTGGTTACAAGGACGTGAAGATACTGGAAGCAAGGAACAGGTAAGTTTATACCTAGATGATTTCCTGCTGGGTTCATTTCTAGTGTTCATTCGAACAAGATGTGACGAAATGATTGAGCAATATAAAAGACTCGGGCTATCTGTAAAACAAGTTCTCTCATTATTGTCTTTTCACTGACAGGACAAATTTGACATAGTCATCAAACTTCTTTTCCAACCATTTTTTATAGGTCGTCAGGAAGAATTCTTTTAATCTCGTACAGTCAAAAGATAACTATTCATAACCTTGACATTGACAGTAACATAGTCTGTCAATTTCTATTTTTTGCTATATTAGCATATATGTATATTACACTTATATCCTTTGCATCTATAAATACCTGTGTATATCCGATATGTAGGTGTTCAATCTTAGCCTATTTAGTCTTATCTGATAACTTAATTTCAGTGATATATAAAATGTGATAACTTCTTTTTGTTTATAATCTGTGTATAAATTGCTATTGACTTAGATATATATCCTCAGCTGCTTATTGCTAATATTATGTTGCATGTTATTGTGTTTTGTATTATGTTATGTCGAAGTACAAATTCACCAGAGCTTATGTTTACTGTTTGTAATATTCGACGTGAAATAAAGTTTCTTGTATCTTGTAAAAACATGAACAGTCTCCCTTGTGAAATTATCTCATTTAATCCTCTACTTTCCTTTAAATCTCCCCGCTCATCAGTATTCAATATGTTCCTTTTCCTTCCCCAGCGGTACACCCGCAAATGACATGATCTTCACTACGTTGAAATAGGCTATTAACGTGCATGAGTAGAAGTAATTTGTCAGTCTGTTTTATATAAGGATGATGGGCGTGTATAAACCTAACCTAACTTTTATAAATTTTCCACAGGATTGGAGGACGGATTCATACCATTCCGCTAGGGTCAGACGCGTGTTCTGTTGAACTGGGGGCGCAATGGATCCATGGAGGGGCAGAAAACCCAGTTTATCGTATGGCCCTTGAGCATGATTTATTGGGCTCAAGCAGCATTCACGACGAGTAAGTCTAAACACATATTGCATCATAGTGTGACAGTTGTTGATGAATACTTTTATTTCACCTGCCAAGTCAAAAAAAAATCATAGATTTTGGATTGTTTGGTCATGTCGCAGCAATATCAATAGTAATGCATGTGAAATACTGAAATGACGAGTGCAGTACGGAAGTAAGGTGCCGGTGAAACGAAAATAAGAAAATTAGAGATAAAAATCATTAGATGGGACTTATCACTACAGCTTGACCAGACACGAGAATCTTAACTCAGCGTCGCATTCATATAAACAAAGAATATAACCTCATGTGAGTTATTATCATGATAAAGAGAAGTATTGAAACAACATTTGATTGGAACAAATCAAAACAATGTATTAGTATAACAAGGCATCGGTGCTATTTTTAAGAGAGCTGTTCTGAATGAGTGGTCCAACCGGATATTCGGAAATGACTATACGAACTGAAATAACATCACTTCATACATGGGGATATACAACAATATATTCATTTAATTTCTGAAAATATGACAAAGAGATACTCTTATTATTTAAGTTACCACGTATTGCCTCGCCTTCAACACATCGAAATATTTGTTTTTTGGCAGATTTGCAGGAATCTATTGCAAAGAAAACGGGACCAGGGTAGATAAATCACTCCTAGACACCGTGATTGCTATCTTTAAAGAAACCGTCGAAGATATGGTGGATTTCTCATTTTCAGACTCAAAATCAACACTGACATGCGACGAATACCTAACGAGTCGGATGCCGGTCATCTTGTCTCCTATTTCAGATGAACAAAAGAAAGAAGCTGCAAACATATTCCAGTCGTTGTTGAACATTCTAAAGGAGGATTGCGGTGGCGAGCTCACGCGGCTGTCATTGAGTTGTAACGGGTTCGAAGACGACTTCCGAAGCAATGACCATACACTTCCGGCAGGATTTGACACCCTTCTAAGAAAACTGATGTGCAACTTTGAATCGGATGTTATCAAACTTGAAACAGAAGTCAAGATGATTGACTGGTCAGAGAAAGAAAACGCAGTCCATTCTGTTGTGCTGAGATGTGTTGAACGAGGAAAGGAAATGACGTATACTGCAAATCACGTGATTAGCACAATTCCGCTTGGGGTTCTAAAGCAGAATCATCAACAGCTATTCAGTCCGAGTCTCCCTGTCGACAAAAAAAATCTCATTGAAAAGCTTGGCTTTGGTCAGGTTAATAAAATAATTCTTTATTACGACGAACCTTTCTGGACTAAAGGTAACGGTGGAATTAAATTGGTGTGGGATCAGGAAGCCGAATGTGACTTAGGAGATAGGTCATGGGCACGTGGTATATTTGCGTTCAAAGAAATGAAACACATCGACAATGTTTTGATAGCGTGGATATACGGGGACTCAGCAGAACTAATCGAGTCGATAGGTGAGACACGTGTAGCTGACGTATGCACCCAGGTTCTGAAACAGTTCCTAAATGATGATCGGATACCGAAACCCACCAGTGTCCGAACTAGTAAGTGGTGCACCGACCCGCACACCCTTGGAGCATACACCTTCGTCACTTCTGGTTGTCACTATGACGACATCGGTCGTCTATCACATCCTCTTCTGAATACTTTCGGAAAACCAGTCGTGATGTTTGCTGGAGAAGCCACACACGATAACCATTATGCGAGTGTACACGGTGCGATGTTGTCAGGGATTCGTGAGGCGAAACGTTTCGTGAAGTGGAAAACCAACTAGTTTGTTGAAGAATATCACTCAACACTTATTCCTTTGAGAGGTTCCCATATGCCTTACATTGTCAGTTATTCAGTATTCAACAGATGCCTGGTATTGTAGTTATTCAATATTCAACAGATGCCTGGTATTGTCAGTTATTCAGTATTCTACAGATGCCTGGTATTGTCAGTTATTCAATATTCAACAGATGCCTGGTATTGTCAGTTATTCAATATTCAACAGATGCCTGGTATTGTCAGTTATTCAATATTCAACAGATGCCTGGTATTGTCAGTTATTCAATATTCAACAGATGCCTGGTATTGTCAGTTATTCAATATTCAACAGATGCCTGGTATTGTCAGTTATTCAATATTCAACAGATGCCTTGTATTGTCAGTTATTCAGTATTCTACAGATGCCTGGTATTGTCAGTTATTCAGTATTCTACAGGTGCCTGGTATTGTCAGTTATTCAATATTCAACAGATGCCTTGTATTGTCAGTTATTCAGTTTTCTACAAGTACCTTGTATAGTCAGTTACTTAATCTCCTGGAGGTACTTTGTATTGTCAGTTATTCAATCGTTTGGAGGAACCTTGTATTGTCAATGATTCAATCATCCACTTGTTTCTTGTGTTGTGAGTGTTTCAATCATCCACGTGTATCTTGTGTTGTGAGTGCTTCAATCATCCACGTGTTTCTGGTGTTGTGAGTGTTTCAATCATCCCTGTGTGTCTTGTGTTGTGAGTGCTTCAATCATCCACGTGTTTCTTGTGTTGTGAATGATTTAATCATCCACGTGTGTCTTGTGTTGTGAGTGCTTCAGTCACCCCCTGTGTCTTGTGTTGTGAGTGCTTCAATCACCCCTGTGTTTCTTGTGTTGTGAGTGCTTCAATCACCCCCCTGTGTCTTGTGTTGTGAGTGCTTCAATCACCCCCGTGTGTCTTGTGTTGTGAGTGCTTCAATCACCCCCCTGTGTCTTGTGTTGTAAGTACTTCAATCACCCCCCTGTTTCTTGTGTTGTGAATGATTTAATCATCCACGTGTTTCTTGTGTTGTGAGTGCTTCAATCACCCCCGTGTTTCTTGTGTTGTGAGTGCTTCAATCACCCCCCTGTTTCTTGTGTTGTAAGTGCTTCAATCACCCCCGTGTTTCTTGTGTTGTGAGTGCTTCAATCACCCCCCTGTGTCTTGTGTTGTGAGTGCTTCAATCACCCCCGTGTTTCTTGTGTTGTGAGTGCTTCAATCATTCATGTGTTATATATTGACAATGATTCGTTCTTCCTTATATAGTATGTCGTATTGTCTTCGACGCTCCACGGAAATTCAGATGGGGTTGTGTCTAATCATTATGATGAGCAATCTGTATTCATTTTTCAGAGAAATTTATAATTTTGTATCTTATATCAAATTTGCTTTATTTTTGTTATACAAGCTATTATATACGAAATAAAGACATGCAGATCTTATTGTTTTAATGAACGCTATACTCAGTGTAATAACTTATTCTAATTACATTAGGCGTTAAATATAGTGAAAAATATCCTCTTTACACTAATACTACAGTTACTTACCAAAGTTCTCAAATAAAAAAATGTTTAAAGTATTCACTTCGTCCTAAAGTACGGAAATTAATCACATCAGAAAGTTTAAATACGAGCATGAGCACTCAAGTCGTTGCAGTTAACGAACACCAAGCAGGTGGCTGACGGTTTCGCTGGAACTCCGTATCAACCGTAAGATCACTCAAATCTAAGTCAGCAAAGAAACAAAGAACGGAATGAAGAGTTGCTGAACGACGTAAAAGACGAAATATCTTCAACAAAGCTGTTTAAATTTAGAAGACGACAAACGGAGCTACGTTGCTTCAGACGAACGACAAAAAGGGCCTTCCTGCTCCAACAGAAAATCGGTTCGGAATGATGCTATGCCGGAAGTTACACTCGCTACCATTCAGACAGAATTTTATTTATTCTTTGTAACCACTGTAAATAAGGGAATACCCTTACCATCCTTTGAACTAAATTTGTGACCATATCTAAGCATCTGTTTAAATGCCACATGGTCGTCAAATAGGGGGATTCCCATCTTGTGCTGTGATGTCACGTGATATCTAAGTGAAGCCGACGAAGAAGTTTAATGTTCAAGTGATGACACATTAAGACGATATTAAGAAATAATATGTGTAATTCAGACATTTCAAAAGATTATTACATCATTGTAGAGCACTTGTATTAGAACTGTCGTTATTTAGGTATAGAATTCGAAAAAAAAAACATAATAAAAAACATTTCCATGGAGGCTGTGGCTACTCATTATTCGCTCTTTTCTTTGTGTATGGTATAGACGTCGTGCTGTTTACTTATGCTGGATCATCACTACAAAGACACATTCCGTCGTAAATATGACTTTTCAAGGCACAAAAAGAAAATATCAACGTAAACAAAATCGTAATTCAAACTCATAACAAATGAAATAAGAGAGAAAACAAAAACAAAAACAAATCAAAGATTAACACATAAGTAACTATAGGTATATCCAGTACATACTTTAAACGACAAACCCTTGTAAACATGTATAAAGGTATCAATATTTCAGCAGAGGTTTTCTATAGAAAAAGTATCACTGATGCCCTTCTACATGTTCCATATAAGGCACATGACAACCCGGAGTCATTACAGAATATTAGGGTCTATATTGTCTGTTAGCTCTTCTTGTTCATTCGGGCGGTGCTATCCAAGTATTCGTCTTCCGTGCGCAATCATTGAAGAAATAATTGAACTCTTAGCCAGAAGTTTATGACAGCGAAAGAAAATTACGAGCTACTCGTTTACACAAATTTCTTTTTAAGATGAGTTTGAAAGTCGAGGATACTGTAAACGTCAAAGTAGCCACAATGATTCCAAATATCACTTGTCTCCTACAACTTTTGTAGTTCTACCGCGTCTAACCGCCTCGTGGGACTGTCGAGGAACAAGGTCATACACCACAGGACGGAAATTCTAGACGAACATATAAAAAAATACCGTGTTTTTTTCTGTTATAGTTGTAGATGATGTCCCGCTGGCGCTGGAGAAGGGGTGATTGGATATGCTGGAGGAGGAGACATAGGGAGAGTTATGTCCCCTTGTTCGTGCTCTCTATACGAGGGTGGCGGGGAAATGATTCGGGAGAATTCATCTTCCATGAGATCATCATACGCAGGAGGTTTTTCGGGGGATGTGTCTTTTTCCTCGTAAACAGGAGGTTTAGTCGGTTCCACATTCGTCCTTTTGATTATCCGTTCCTGCTTTACTCTGTTTGGCCGAAGTACAACATGATAAATGTTTGTGTTTTGTCGATCCTCCCAAATTCGTGGTCGTGAGATTCTGTCGCCGCTTTGTCTGTAGGATCTTGATTGGTCCTCTGTGCTGTAGTGCTGGATAGGGTGTACGGCGGAGGCATCTCTGTTGGTCACTTTATGCTTTTTAGGACAAAGACAACAACAGCACAAGACTATCAAGATAAGAGCAATTCCTCCTGCGACCCCTGCAAGTGCTGGAGTCAGCATGGAAACTGCTGAGAAAAAAACAAATATATATTCACAACAGTTATGACAAATCGGATTTAGTTATCTCATTGAGCTATATGATTATATATTAATGCTGAACAGAGTTAAAAGATCAAACCGTCTTTTTTCAAATAAGCAATAGTTTTATTTGTGATTATTAATTATTCAAGACCATAATATAACAAAATTACCTCAATTTCCGTTTTTATTACAAAGAATTTTTATGGTACCTTCCGTGTCCGCGCTTTGTCGGTAGCGGAGTTTAAACCCTGTTCTTGTCACTTGTTGGTCAGTGCGGAAACGTAGGTAAGCCTCGTCAGATGTTGTCTGGATGATGGTGGAGTTAACCTGACAAAACCGTCCTAATGACGCACTGCGGGAGTGATCGCCTGTGTACAAAAAGGAGTTTGCACAACACCGATCAAGAAAACCCCCAGATGAAGACGTAGTGAACACGTGACCATCGCAATTAAAATGTAATATTTACGTTTTGTGTTTATATCTTTTAAATATCGTAATTAGTAATCGTACACGCTGCTAATTTAGCATGTCTATTTCTGAATGTTTCAGCATATGTTACTCTCATGCTTGACAAAGTATAAAGCTCTTTCAGGCACCGACAAAAGATCAGAATTAGAGTTGATAAGAAAACGTAGAATTGGTTTGAGGGTTAATGGTTTTTACTTTCTTCTCGTCTAGCTTTGCATACACCTGTTGACTGAAGCCCATATAACATTTAACTTACGCATTAGGTTTTATCAAATTTATGTTTCAAAAACATGTAAATCATATACCTAAATATGGTAAGGATTCTACACTGAAGAAGTGTGTTACTTTAGCAGTAAGGTACACAAGACTCAAAACATCATTTGAACGTGTTGGCAATGCCGTAATTGGTTGAATAAATCCTATCAAACATCCCCTCGTTAAAGTCAAACGGATTTCCATCCCAGTAAATCAAATTATAACTGTAGATATTGATATTTAAAGGCATGTAGTTGCTAAAAGACCATATCTTAAATCGTATTTCAGACGGTGTCTTTACAGGTGCTCAATTGCATGTCTTTTGTATGTAGACATTTTGAATCGTTACGGACGAGTTCATCATTTCAATGAATTTGTTACCTTGTCTAGAATTTCCTTCGTAACCATGACACCGATTGTAAATAAAGATATTTAGAGATGCTGAAATACGTACCGTCCAGTATATCTAGATAGTCTACACAGTTGCCGGACTGGTCCTCAAGGTCCACGTGTTCAAGAGTGATGACGATAACCCTGTCTTCCAACGCCAGGATCCGATAGCACATGTCGATGTTACTTTAGAACAAAACGGTAAAGTGATTCATATGATTTCACGTGTTTGCAGTTTCTGTAAATTATGTCAGAAAAAGGTGTTCGATGTCTTTTTTTTTCTTTCTTTAAAGCCTTTTATCACTAAGTATGTAATTATGACCGATAAAAAAATATCTACAACTCACTTTGCGTAAGAGCCGTATGATGGTGAAAAAATGTATTTATCAACGTCTTCTGCTTCAAGATCCATTGTCGAGCATTTTTGTTTTCTTCTGTGACCAAATCCTATTTTGTGTAGAAATTTAAAAAAATAAATAAATGAGCAACAAAACAAATCAGGAGAAGGTAGTTGTGTATATGTAATAACTCCGGATACAATGGGCTATTGAAAATGTTAATCATGTACGGCTTTTCAGCTACCCACGAGATATTTTACTGTCTGTAGCACTAACAACAAAACATCTCTAAAATACTCTCGCATCAAGTATGTGTAGATTTAAAATATACAAAATCACTATTACTTTCAAAGCTTGGTTCCTCGATCAAATCTTTCCTATCAGAGTTATGCGTGTGATACGTAAAAATGATTTTTCAGAACGTAGTGGAAAAGTGATTTATCTTGTTAATTCTACAGAGAATTAAACAAAATCCTGATAGGTACAACATCGGATAGACGATAATGGAGAAATGAACTTAGCAGTATCTCAGAAAATTATTTCAAGATTTAGGGTCAGAACATATTTTTGAAACAGAAGATGATATACGGAAAGGCGTGTCTAGGTATTATATAAACTTTATTTATTTTACAACAATTGCGAAACAAGTTATGTCAACTTATACTAATCACTCTTGTTGGCCCGGATGTATTTGCATAGCTACACAATTATGTATTTCAAATCTAAACATAAAATCGATTCCACGTTCGATACAAAACAATATCGCAAAAATATATCGATTTTGAAGTTTAAGTATTGTACAAACCACACACAAATGAATAACACCTTTTCATAATTTAGAGAGAGATACAAAAGAGCCAAACAATCAATTAAGGAAAGGTTTTATAAACGTGTCGGTATTTTCTTGACTGTTGTTTTCAATACAACCCCACCTTATACAAGACATATCTACCTTTGTAAAACATTGTAATCATACAAGTCATTTCCGCATTATTTGCGATTCATCAGAATGTTTGAAATTCAGGTTGACAATATCTACCTCTGCTTTGATGGTAAGACGACAGACTATCGGGTTTCCCATGGACACTAACTATGCTACTCTTTTCGCTGACGTGTTTACTTCCATTGAACACTGATTGATCAAAATAGTTTACTAAGACCTTGCCAAGTTCTTAACGTTGTATTGATTATGTGTAAAGTCAAAATATATTGCTTTTGTCCATCAGACCAATCCAACGGAATTAAAAACCATGGCCACAACAGTCTTTCTTCTGCGCCAGCCTTTAAGAGAGACGTGCAAACAAACCTTCTTTAGATAGTGTACCTAACTTATTAGATATTTTATCTCTGTAAGACACACAGACTAACATTCTTTAGACGGAGTGTCTAACTTTGTTAGATATTCTATATATATACGACACACAGACAAACATTCTTTAGACGGTGTGTCTAACTTTGTCAGATATTCTATATATATAAGACACACAGACAAACATTCTTTAGACGGTGTGTCTAACTGTGTTAGACATTCTTTATATATACGACACACAGACAAACATTCTTTAGACGGTGTGTCTAACTTTGTTAGATATTCTATATATATAAGACACACAGACAAACATTCTTTAGACGATGTGCCTAACTGTGTTAGACATTCTTTATATATAAGACACACTGACAAACATTCTTTAGACGATGTGCCTAACTTTGTTAGACATTCTTTATATATAAGACACACTGACAAACATTCTTTAGACAATGTGTCTAACTTTGTTAGACATTCTTTATATATAAGACACACTGACAAACATTCTTTAGACGGTGTGTCTAACTTTGTTGTATGTAATCTACAAGCCATGGACAAAGATAATACATTATTACGTAAACCTACCTGTTTGTACACACTGCAATATTACCAACAGCGTACATCCTGTGGTCACTGACCAAGGTCCCTTCATGATTACTGCTGATAAAATATTCAACATTATTTCATAATAATCAATGTGTAAGATGATTGTTATTAAAGGAAAATATTGATTGAAATTCCATTTACATAATAGGATGTACGATGTCTGAATCGAATATAGCAATGTCTGGATTACTTGTACTTTAAATTTTATATAATTTCTATAGCTCTGTATACCATTGTTGATTAAAGTGTTAAGAAATTAATAATCACATCAACATTGATACCGTCAGTGTCAACGCATCACCATCAACAGTGATATCGTCTGTGTCAACACATCACCATCAACAGTGATATCGTCTGTGTCAACATGTCACCATCAACAGTGATATCGTCTGTGTCAACGCATCACCATCAAAAGTGATATCGTCTGTGTCAACACCATCAACAGTGATATCGTCTGTGTCAACATGTCACCATCAACAGTGATATCGTCTGTGTCAACACATCACCATCAATAGTGATATCGTCTGCGTCAACACGTCACCATCAACAGTGATATCGTCTGTGTCAACACATCACCATCAACAGTGATATCGTCTGTGTCAACCCGTCGCCAACCAACAGTGATATCGTCTGTGTCAACACATCACCATCAACAGTGATATCGTTTGTGTCAACCCGTCGCCAACCAACAGTGATATCGTTTGTGTCAAAACATCACCATTAACAGTGAAATCGTCTCTGTCAACACGTTACCGTCAACAGTGATATCGTCTGTGTCAACACATCACCATCAACAGTGATATCGTCTGTGTCAACATGTCACCATCAACAGTGATATCGTCTGTGTCAACGCATCACCATCAACAGTGATATCGTCTGTGTCAACACCATCAACAGTGATATCGTCTATGTCAACATGTCACCATCAACAGTGATACCGTCTGTGTCAACACATCACCATCAATAGTGATATCGTCTGCGTCAACAC
Source organism: Ylistrum balloti (assembly GCF_031769215.1). Lineage (NCBI taxonomy): Eukaryota > Metazoa > Mollusca > Bivalvia > Pectinida > Pectinidae > Ylistrum > Ylistrum balloti. The sequence goes on along the minus strand of NW_026782450.1, from coordinate 90,039 downwards.
GTCACCATCAACAGTGATATCGTCTGTGTCAACACATCACCATCAACAGTGATATCGTCTGTGTCAACCCGTCGCCAACCAACAGTGATATCGTCTGTGTCAACACATCACCGTCAACAGTGATATCGTTTGTGTCAACCCGTCGCCAACCAACAGTGATATCGTTTGTGTCAAAACATCACCATTAACAGTGAAATCGTCTCTGTCAACACGTTACCGTCAACAGTGATATCGTCTCTGTCAACACATCACCATCAACAGTGATATCGTCTGTGTCAACATGTCACCATCAACAGTGATATCGTCTGTGTCAACGCATCACCATCAACAGTGATATCGTCTGTGTCAACACCATCAACAGTGATATCGTCTATGTCAACATGTCACCATCAACAGTGATATCGTCTGTGTCAACACATCACCATCAATAGTGATATCGTCTGCGTCAACACGTCACCATCAACAGTGATATCGTCTGTGTCAACACATCAGCATCAACAGTGATATCGTCTGTGTCAACCCGTCGCCAACCAACAGTGATATCGTCTGTGTCAACACATCACCGTCAACAGTGATATCGTTTGTGTCAACCCGTCGCCAACCAACAGTGATATCGTCTGTGTCAACACATCACCATCAACAGTGATATCGTCTGCGTCAACACGTCACCATCAACAGTGATATCGTCTGTGTCAACACATCACCATCAACAGTGATATCGTCTGTGTCAACCCGTCGCCAACCAACAGTGATATCGTCTGTGTCAACACATCACCGTCAACAGTGATATCGTTTGTGTCAACCCGTCGCCAACCAACAGTGATATCGTCTGTGTCAACACATCACCATCAACAGTGATATCGTCTGTGTCAACACGTCACCATCAACAGTGATATCGTCTGTGTCAACACGTCGCCATCAACAGTGATAACGTCTGTGTCAACACATCACCATCACAGTGATATCGTTTGGACAAGCTGACAGTTCATGCAGTTAGTATTTGTAAATTAAGGCAGCGAATGATGAACTCAATAAGATGCTGGTCTTGTTTAAAGTATTTGCTTGTGAAGACTCCATTTTAAAAATGCACCAAAACAATGGATCACCCTGAACAAAACAATCCCGTAACAATATCCCCCAATAATAAAACAACCTAGCCTGAGTCACACTTTAAACTGAGCACGATCCATGGCTACATGGTGAACAAATACGTATTAATCTGTATATTTGTCATTATATTATTTTCACGAGAAAAACTTCAAGAACGACATACTTACGACTGTGTTTATGTCAGAAAAAGCCCATCAGACGTCACATCACGAAAATTTCTTAAAATAACTACACTCCAACAGGATATCTACCTGTGTCGGTAGAATACCTGTTTGTTATTATATACACGGATCGACTATTCGATTAAAGCCTTCCTCGATTGACCTGACCGGTCAGGTGTAGGACTGCTATGCGTGTCTCTCCCTATACATAAGGACGGATCAATTCGATCAGAACAAACCCAAACAGCGTGTCCTCGATTTATGTATATGTTGACTCACGTGCTCTCTAATCTATAATCATTATCTAAAATTCAATTAAATATGAGGTTTCAAACTGGATGTTGTCCTTTAATACATTCGTTAATGCCGCTGGCTATTTAAAACGTGAATATGTTTCGATTATTCCATACTAAACCTCCAACATCCGGAACACGTTTATACTGGTGTACATGTTTTATTTAAACAGTCGATTATAAAATGAGACAGATAGTTCGTGACAGTGCCCTTAATAATGGAGATACATGTGTATGTAGCACGATATGACAGGGCAGTACAGCAGGGCATCATCATCAGAATAATGCAAATGCATTCTATAGAGTAAACAAGTCACGCGGATTTTGATCAATCTCAATGAGAAATCAAAAGATGGCAATATTTCAACTTCATTTCTCATCAATTAAAGATGTCAAAATACATGTGACTTAATAAAGACTTCAAATCGAGGCAATAGTAATATACGAGTGAGTCCTGCAGCACTAGGCATGTACAGTATATAACAGGGTATAGATAGTTTTCTGTATAATGTACAGTATATAAGAGTGTATAGATAGTTATCTGTATAATGTACAGGTATATAACAGTGTATAGATAGTTATCTGTATAATGTACAGTATATAACAGGTTATAGATAGTTTTCTGTATAATGTACAGTATATAAGAGTGTATAGATAGTTATCTGTATAATGTACAGTATATAACAGGGTATAGATAGTTATCTGTATAATGTACAGTATATAACAGTGTATAGATAGTTTTCTGTATAATGTACAGTGTATAACAAGGTATGGATAGTTATCTGTGTAATGTACAGTATATAACAGGTTATAGATAGTTTTCTGTATAATGTACAGTATATAAGAGTGTATAGATAGTTATCTGTATAATGTACAGTATATAACAGGGTATAGATAGTTATCTGTATAATGTACAGTATATAACAGTGTATAGATAGTTTTCTGTATAATGTACAGTGTATAACAAGGTATGGATAGTTATCTGTGTAATGTACAGTATATAACAGGGTATAGATAGTTATCTGTATAATGTACAGTATATAACAGTTTATAGATAGTTATCTGTATAATGTACAGTATATAACAGTGTATAGATAGTTATCTGTATACTGTACAGTATATAACAGGGTATAGATAGTTATCTGTATAATGTACAGTATATAACAGTGTATAGATAGTTATCTGTATAATGTACAGTATATAACAGGGTATGGATAGTTATCTGTATAATGTACGGTATATAACAGGTTATAGATAGTTATCTGTATAATGTACAGTATATAACAGTGTATAGATAGTTATCTGTATAATGTACAGTATATAAGAGTGCATAGATAGTTATCTGTATAATGTACAGTATATAACGGGGTATACATAGTGTTTTACATTGCACTTAATTTTCAACTTTTTATACTTTTTCATCACCTTAGGTCTGGCCGCTTTGAAGCTGGTTTTCTCGATTTGATACATTTATATATGTGTATTTTGTGTTTTATTTTGCTTTGTAAGCTGAAATATTTCATTCAAAACTTCCCATTCCAACCAGTCAATACATAATCACGGTGTGTATTCCTCTTTAATCCTAAGTTTGTAAATAAAGCCATTTACCTGATTCATGTGGACAGGGGAGAGTCCAATCCAGTCACGAAGGGTTTGTTTGTATTATCAACACTAGTTATCTGTTCAGATTACCTCTCTTGTTAGACGGAATTATGTTTGAATTTTCTTTTGTTTTAATTGTTGTGATTGACATTGCCTGTTTAGTATGTCTGTTGTTTCTGTTAGCTTTATATACAGGTTCCGTGATTTACATAAGAAATTATTTTATTTTTACTAGATTAGATAGGTTCGCTGTTTCGGTCCTTGTTTTCAACAAAATATCTTTTTCTGTCAACATGTATAAAATATGTCAATCTTAAAAGAAGACAGGCAGAAATCATGAAGAATTCATCTCTACATTAATCACACTAGCAGGCGATTCGACCTCAATGCGCGACTTCTTGTAACTATCACAACTGGCTAGCCCATCAGGTGTGGAGCCACTGTATCAGGATACTTGGCATGAGGAAAAACCTCGGTATTCTTCCCTTGATCATTGCTACGACACTGATTTATTTCATTTTCATTTTCAAGTCAGTTTTGCTCACAGCATCATCGTTTTGGTAAATGTGACTTCCCTTCGGCATTAAATGAACTTAGGGTGAACCTAGCGGAAGTCTCTCTTGCAGTACGAAACAGAAGCTCTTTGTAGCTAGCCTGTCTTTCGTCCTACTGTCCAGTGAGTACCGTGATAGTTTTGTGACAAGGAGTTTGTTTGGGGTTACATTGATATGATATTCTTCTATTCTATTCTGAATTTGGAGATGCTTCGATAATTGTGTTTGGAATGTGGGAATCTGGTAACTGAGTAAGGTCAACGAACCAGTTCCTAGATTACTGAATATACGTCTTTAATTCATTCTTACGAAAGTATTGCCATAACAACAAAATTAATCAAATTATCAAGGTTTTTGAAGTAGAATTTTTAAGTAAGGCAAGTTCAATAAGTACAGGAATACTAGTCCATTTGATTTTATGACGGTTGAGAAGCGACTTGTGGTGACGGACGGTAACATAATGTCTTGGTGTGGTGGCAGACGACTGGAAAGTGACTTGGTGGGGTGGCGGATGATTAAAAACTGTCTTGGTGTGGTTACATACTGTTTACTTGGTGTTTGGAAGGGCAATGCTATTTCAGACAGACAGAGAGCAATTCTGAACAAAGGGAGGTAAATCTGGTGTAAATTGCTCAACAGAGATCGGTATTTCTAAAGGCGGTGTAATTAGGGCATGGACGAGAAAAATACTCCAACAGATATACTAGAAAGTATGTTAAAATACGCGCATTTCTTAAATGTTTTCCTGGCGCTGTTTGACTGTCTGGCCATACCTTACGTTAGACAGTACTCATAGAAACTGTTATGATCTCATCAGGATATTAAACCAACCTTTCCACCGGAATTTCCGTGTAAGGCACATTTTCAAAATTTCCGCGTAAAACACCATGTTTAAATAAATTTCCGTGTAAACACGCTTTTAGAAATTTCGGTGCAAAATACCCTTTTTAAAGATATTTCCGTCTAAAACGTACTTTTTAAAATTTCCGTCTAAACCACCCTGTTTTAAAGAAATTTCCGTGTAAAACACTTTTTAAAAGAAATGTCCGTGTAAAACATCCTTTAAAAAGAAATTTCCGTGTTTCGATTCTCTCTCTCCATATCTGTCTGTTTTTATCTTTGATTTAGAATTGTATTTTGGTTACTCGTCCGTGTTATAGTTTTATCTTTGTCGACCGAGTCTTACAAACAAAACATTGAGTTTTTTATCGAAGGTACAACCATATGTACTCAATCACGAAAATCAAACAGCCAATTAACATATTGTAATAAAACTTTGATCTGTCAGAAATCTAATATTTCAGCAGATAAAATATATGAATAATAAAAACAAACTTTGTAACAGCCGAGACGAAGGTAAATTGATATCTGTGATGAGCTGATCTATTTTAAAGATATGCAGTTATTCAATATGTGTTTCGTTTTATATAGATAATATTTACATATATGTACGTATATATATCTAAATAAATGAAGGACAAGTAGAATTTACTGCGGCTTTTGCCTTAAGAACACATGCAAGTATACAACAGATATCAAAAGTTTGTAAAACGTCATACAGGGTATATAACAATGACTTATTTTATTCACAATAAAAAATTACATACAGAGTAATCACGCCGACATGTTTAAGGAATATGATTCAGTGGTATATAAATTGTCCGACACACAGTATGAAGGCTTTCCAAGACTGGATTTATCGTGAACACTGTAGGATGAACTCCTACATGGCATCACAGAAATTAAAATTGACAAGCAATCGTTTGAAGGTACTTAAAAGATTGAGACTTTCCCGAATCAAGATTAAACATTTATCATCACCAAGATTATCACAGACATTGGAGAGGCACTGGGGTCCGGACTGGTCATTTCCCCCCAGATCTAGCCGTGGAGTAGTCCCCATTGTTTTTACGGAGTGACAGTCTCCGTAACACTTTCCCGTTCCGAATCTCATTGACGATGTTGTCCACTATTTTACGATCCTGGGTGAGTCCAAATGGAGAGAGGGTATCTATTGGCAGAAGAAACATGTGTAACTATTTTTGAATTGTTATTTATGATACATTACATGATGTATATATGGCAAAGACAGAAGTAAAAACTTCAGCCGATGTGCTTTGCTGTATTGTACTTACAATTATAAAGATACCGTAAAACGAAAGTTGTTTTTTTATGTACACGTGCGCGTGACTTACTTTTACGGCGTTCCTGGATATCTTCCTTCACTTTCTTCCTCTTCTCGGCGGATTCTGCTTCCTGCTTCTTAGACTGCAGTTCCTGGAATCATATAACAGCATTATTAACGTTAGTGAAATCAAAATTAATACGAATGAATGTATGAACCATTCATACAGCGGTTGGAATACTTGGGTAATTGAAAAAAAACGCGTGTCTTCTCTCTAAAAGTAGATTTTGAAGAATTTTTGAAAATTTTCTATTTTAAGATAAAGGTCTGTGAACATACCTGTTGACAAGCTTTGATCTTTTCACAAAAATCTCGGAATGTATCCAAAAACTCGTCTAATTTGAAGGTGCGTTCGTTCTCGCAGTAATGCTGTGCTAACCGCTTAGATAGTTTGCGGATGCGTTCTATGCCTTCTTCTACGTCTTCTATATCCGCCTCTGCATCCTAAAACACATAGAAATATTATCTTTGTTACACGTTTTATGCTGCAGATTTCTGAAAGGTGATTGAAACTTGTAGTGTGGCAATTACTTTCCAACATTATCTACGGGGAAATACGGACATGTCAACAGAACTTGCTTAAAAACCAGAATCGTTGAACCCATGGCCGGTATTAAGAACAGACTACTTTTCTCAGAGAGAAAAAGACCAGGTGTTCTCGAAGTGAATACATCAACTGTTTCATCGACGACATCCAAAATGTAAATTTTGGTCCATCCAGAAAGTTTTTTACATCTTATTTCAGCTTGAGATACGCTCAAAGTTACATGAATATAACAAGAATAGAGAGAATTTGTGAAGTTGTGACACTATTCTGTCTGATATGTCATCATCTGACCACAGCTTTAGTGTTGTAGTGGAGTTGTGACACTATCCTGTCTGATATGTCATCATCTGACCACAGCTTTAGTGTTGTGGTGAAGTTGTGACACTATCCTGTCTGATATGTCATCATCTGACCACAGCTTTAGTGTTGTGGTGAAGTTGTGACACTATCCTGTCTGATATGTCATCATCTGACCACAGCTTTAGTGTTGTGGTGAAGTTGTGACACTATTCTGTCTGATATGTCATCATCTGACCACAGCTTTAGTGTTGTAGTGGAGTTGTGAGACTATCCTGTCTGATATGTCATCATCTGACCACAGCTTTAGTGTTGTAGTGGAGTTGTGACACTATCCTGTCTGATATGTCATCATCTGACCACAGCTTTAGTGTTCTAGTGAAGTTGTGACACTATCCTGTCTGATACCGCCACCATATGACCACACGTTTAGTGTTCTAGTGAAGTTGTGACACTATCCTGTCTGATATGTCACCATATGACCACAAGCTTAGTGTTCTAGTGAAGTTGTGACACTATCCTGTCTGATATGTCACCATCTGACCACAAGCTTAGTGTTCTAGTGAAATTGTGACACTATCCTGTCTGATACCGCCATCATATGACCACAAGCTTAGTGTTCTAGTGAAGTTGTGACACTATCCTGTCTGATATGTCACCATCTGACCACAAGCTTAGTGTTCTAGTGAAGTTGTGACACTATCCTGTCTGATATGTCACCATATGACCACAGCTTTAGTGTTCTAGTGAAATTGTGACACTATCCTGTCTGATACCGTCATGACGTCGTTAAGATGTCCACTACAACTCATGCTCAAGCATAGATTTTGTACTCAAGTGTTGTATCTTGTTTCAGTTAAAATGGATAAGAAAGACCAATTTTGTCAAAGATTTGAAAATATTTTGTAAGGGTTTCAAGCCAAATTCTATATTCAATGTTTATATTTGACATTTATATCATTGGATATGATTTAGGTGAATTATGAAAAAAGTTATCTTGAATACAAATTCAAGGCTTGAGCATGAGAATAATTTCATGAATACAGACCCTGGTGTTATCGTATCCTGTATTTTGTTTTAAGTCTAGTGACTGTCGTGACATTTTAGGCTTCTGTGTATTTGTATAAATAGAAAATGTCACATGACTTTCCACTTATATGAAATTAATCTGCAACTTTTCACTATACCGAGACTTTGGCGTGGTGAAATGAAAAAAAAATCGATTGGAGTTCTTTTTTTAAATATCGATTGAACGAATATTAGATTATCTTCATCACACAACTTAGAGAGGAAATATTATTCTAAAAAATTATATTCCCAATCTATATCTCTTTCTTTGGTGACGTCACAATGATTATAATGTCATGAATATATGACATAACATTGGAAGCAACGAAAATTTTCAGTTAACAAAATAACGCCCCTAGGTCGTTTAACGCATGTTGATAAAGATATAGAAACGACGAGTGTTATAACACTGATAACAGGACAGTTAGTAAAACTATTGTCATGGCAAAATACATGTCAGTATCGGCATCACCAAGAGCTACTCATTAAAGTAAATATACGGGGATAGTACAAAATATTAGGAGATATTGTCTGACTGAAATCAGGATCTGAATGAGAGTTTGAACGATTGACGAAAGATAGTGTTGTTATGTACCTCAAGGAATTCGGAGAACTGTGACTTTACATCATCTTCAACATGGTCCATCTGTTTCTGTAAGTCTTGTACACTCTTCTTCAGCTGTGAGAACTCGTTTACTGTACTCTCTAGTGTAAACCTGTCATTGTGTACAGAAGCATCAGTGTTAATATGTTATGTAAACAAAAAAATCTGACGGATAAACAAAATGTATCAAACTAGGCCAATCAATGGAATACTGCATATCCAGAAACACTTCCCTTCACCGTCGAACTTTGTTACCTCGAACTCAGAAAACTTTAATACCTTGTTTAACTCGAAGCACTTTGATCCAAACTTACGAACTCGGTTTATTCGAATACTCGGATAATTCGAAATTTTCTCATGATCCCTTCGAGTTAACAAAGTTCGACTGTACTTATTTTATAGGCTGAAATTACTTACTTTACAATATTTAGGAATAATATCAAAGTGAAGAAGGTATTAACAGAACAATAAGTTAGTAAATGCTCTGTAACGGTACTAGTATGACCATATAAATGTACATGTACATTTGATACACCGTAAAAGGTAGCAAGGGACCATATCAATACATTAGATTATATCATGACAGTAGTAAGATTGCACAATGGACACAAATGTGAATGGCACATTTTCATACAAATTTAGACAGATACAGTAGAGTCAAACAATGATTTAAACTGCATCATATAGCTGTTTCTCCTTCTAAGACTTGGCAGTTACAGAAAATATTCGATATTTGGTGTGCCAAAACAAATGAATCTGTTGGTTGAGTCTAGGCAAAAGCTCGCGCCAAAATCAATTGCTTAACAACTGTACACCGTTTAAATCACACGAGATGGTACATGTATTCTGACAAGAAAGCTTACCTCGCTGCCTTCTGTAAAACGTCCAGTAGATCGTCGACGAAAGCAAGTGCGTGTTCATCCTTGGCTTCCATCTCCTCCACCACTAGGTGGAGCAGTGTTACTCGCCCCATGTTAGACTTCGTGGAAGCGACCTTATTGAGGGAACTGATTCTGAACCCGAGCGCATTTCCAGAACCACTCCCCTTTAACATAGAAATGTGAATCAGTCAGTCATTTTATTTTTTCAATTTACATGCCAGCAAAATGTTGAACATTAATTTGGATCGATCGATAAAGGGACCTGACATACATATTTCGAAGAATTGTTGTCGTTGAAACTAAATTTAGAAGTTTGTATATACATGGCTATCCAAAACTAGTAAGTATACAACTCAAAAGTACTGTAAATTATCATCACAAAAATTCTGAAAAATGCAAAAAGTTTATTCGAAGTCACATACTTTGTTTATAAAGTTTCCGGCGTGCAGGACGTATCGGAGCACTGTTTTAAGAGACGCATTGTCGAACAGTCGTCTACAGGCTGTATTCAGTGTGGTGACGTTCGGACGAATGGATCCTAACTGGGCGTTAAAGTCTCCCTTCAGTATCATCCCTTCTACTCGTACCTTGTAGGATGCCAGCTTGATAAGATGGGAAAAGAACTTTTCTGCTTCACCAAGACGTTTGTAATCTCCGTCAAAATTTTGAAGCATCTCAACCTGAAAGATACGATTTTAATCAGATAAATTAAGGAACTCATCTTGATTTTTACTTGATGTGGCATGTGTAAGAGATAATTTGGTTTAATTCATTTATTCACACACACACACACACACACACACATACCCGTGCGACAAACATGAAGAGGTACATACATTTACACTTACATAGCGAGGTCATTACTTTCCGTTACTTAAATCACCCACTGTGCCACACGGCATCGAAGGCTATGCTTTGTGATTGGTAAAAATCATTTCAATACGATAAAAAGAGAATCCAGTACGTCATAAAAGTCATCAACACTACGCACTGTTATAGAGGTATTTACAACAGTCTACAATACTACAGAGGTATTGGTAGATATAGAATATATTAACACTCCGTAACAAAACTCATCTATCTCGCCGAGGTAGGGATAAAAATATAGCTCATAATTGCAAATTATAGTTAAAGTCGCCAGGTTCTATTAATGAAAAATAATGGTAAAAACCAACACAATATTTAAACTAGACTTATTGATGGAATTTGATCCATAAAAGGGTTCCCACACAACCTTGAAAACTTGAAAAAGCCAGGAAAATAGAAAACAAATTTCCTGGTTGGGAAAACTTTGTGAAATATCATAAAAAAAAAGAAGAAAAAAGCCTGAATTTCATAATTTATAGTTTTGATTATTTGATTCAGTTGATGAAAATTATTTGCACCAACAATAATCAAACAAAGGATATACTAGCCTGGTGTAAAAGAGCCAACATGACTCATTTGGATTAACCAAATATAAGTAATACATGTATTTATTTGTTGAATCTGACTACAACATAGTACATCTTTGCAGAACAGTAAGAAGCTGCATGCAATGTTATATATTCCAAAACCTTGGATTGTAGATTACCTTGAATTTCTCTTTATGACCTTGGAAAAGCCTTGAAAAGGCCTTGAATTCTGACATCAAATAAGTGAGGGAACCCTGCCATAACTATAAAGATACAATGGCCGTTATTTTGCAAAATTCAATGTGTTACCTTTTTTTTTTTAAATATATGAAAGCTTTCTGCTATATATAGTATATGGAGTACTGAGGTAATCAAAGATATCTAGGACTTTTAATTAATATCAAGATCTGATAACACATTTGACAGACTTGAATGTATATTACCGAGGTATTAACACTTGACAGACTTGAGTGTATATTACCGAGGTATTAACACTTGACAGACATGAGTGTATATTACCGAGGTATTAACACTTTTGACAGACTTGAGTGTATATTACCGAGGTATTAACACTTGACAGACTTGAGTGTATATTACCGAGGTATTAACACTTTTGACAGACATGAGTGTATATTACCGAGGTATTAACACTTGACAGACTTGAATGTATATTACCGAGGTATTAACACTTTTGACAGACACGAGCGTACATTCCCGAGGTATTAACACTTTTGACAGACACGAGCGTATATTACCGAGGTATTAACACTTTTGACAGACATGAGTGTATATTACCGAGGTATTAACACTTGACAGACATAAGTGTATATTACCGAGGTATTAACACTTTTGACAGACATGAGTGTATATTACCGAGGTATTAACACTTTTGACAGACATGAGTGTATATTACCGAGGTATTAACACTTTTGACAGACACGAGCGTATATTACCGAGGTACAGTATTAACACTTTTGACAGACATGAGTGTATATTACCGAGGTATTAACACTTTTGACAAACGTGAGTGTATATTCCCGAGGTATTTACACTTTTGACAAACGTGAGTGTATATTCCCGAGGTACAGTATTAACACTTTTGACAGACATAAGTGTATATTACCGAGGTATTTACATTTTTGACAGACATGAGTGTATATTCCCGAGGTATTTACACTTTTGACAGACATGAGTGTATATTACCGAGGTATTAACACTTTTGACAGACATGAGTGTATATTCCCGAGGTATTTTCACTTTTGACAGACTTGAGTGTATATTTCAAATTTCGTACAGACCCCTTATATAAACATCAACACTTTGTCAGGACCGTCTCAGCATTTCTGACAAGTCCGAGCAGAATCCCACCGGTGGAACTCTAGAAGAGCAATCAGGTCAGATGACATTAAAAAAAGCATGCAGACACAAACCTATGCCGACAGCAATATATTCACACTTGGTCATCTATTATTTCATTACTTCAAATTACTGTGTAATGAACCAAATCATGAGATTAAATGTGTTTTTGTGAAATCATGTTTGACCCTTAATCACTTTTTCCAGGAAACAAGAGGTGACTGGAACACCAGGAATATATTACAATTTTACCAATCAAAATTAATTGACTGCAACCAGAAGTTCCAAATGTGACTCAGTAATAAGAATAGACCCCATATAAAATTACTGTCAATATGAAAAAGAAAATTAAGAAGACATGATGTAAAGTTTTTATTGATAAAAACAAAAAAATCATGACAATAATGAAGTTTGGAACCTGCAAAGCAACTAAACCAAATCATGGTGTGTATGTAAAAATACAGGAAACAGTTTAGGAATATTCACCACCATTAAATTAGTAGTTCTGCACACACATTTACTCATCTTTACATAACAGCATTGGAACAAACCAAGTACAGAATAATAAAACAGGAAATATGATAATAATTATATGTTATTGCAATATTCATGAAAAACCTTTCATGCAAAAAGTGTGATTTGTGTTGCTATTTATTCTGTTTAAAATGACCCAATTACCATGGATCCATTTCAGGATTGTTTTACAAAAATATTGAAAATTAGAAGCGGATGTAAACTATCGAGTAATTTTTATTTATGTTTAACAACTACAAGTTATATTCATAGAGAAAAACACAACTACAAAATTGAGAAAACATTATGAGTAAGACAACAGAAAAAAAACAGAATTTGACCATAAGGTCACAAACATTGCAATTTCTTGACTCACTTGAGTTAACATTTATTTTCAGATAGAAAAAAATAAAATAAAAAGAGATACATGAACATAGATAAAATTGTCTGTAAAACATTGCATCATTCTTAATAAGGAGGCTCCCAGAATTTTTCAATAAAATTCCTAAACATAAGATAGTAAAATGCCATGTTGTGCTAGAAAGTTTTGATCTAACGCTTGGCCACTTGGAGAGCAATCTTTATTTTATCATATAGCTATTTTGAATATATTCATGTAATATTCTGTATCTGATTCAGTTGCAAAACCACATATAAAGTAGCAATTGAAGAGAAACAGAATTTTCTGCATAACAAAATTATGGTAAAAAATTATACCTAATATGGGCACCTCCTTTGGCAAGTTACCCACACCAAATGCCATTATCAAGAATTATACAGTTATTTCTGAAAAATATCAGACTTTATTGCCAACCTGATTTACTGTATATAATCATACAAAATAAAACTAGAAAACTGATGTACTTCATCAAAAAAAGGCCCCCAGCCAATTGCAACTCTAAATTCAGAAATACAGGTGTGTAAATTGACCAATTAGAAAGAGGCTTCCATTTTTGCTAACATGGCAACCAAACTGTTATGACTATGTTAGACATAAGTCATAAGTTCTACAAAGCAAATTTGATCTACATAAAAAATAAGTAGATTTTGACCAACTAGAAGCCTTCATTAAACTAATTGAATTACAATTTAAATCCATTGCCCTATGAATCACTCTTATCACTTTTAAGTGTAATCAGAATTGGTTTACTAGAACAGTAATTATATTCCAAAATGTTCCACATTGGAAGTGAGGCCCTGGTGACCATTTTGGATTACCAAGAAAAAATTAAACGATTACTGCACATCTACAAACCATAGGCTATTACCATGTGCACTTTTAAATAATCTATGCAAACCAAATATAAATGGACAGACAGACAAGGTAGTTCCGATAGGGCTCATGTATCATAGATGCGGAAACTACATACTTCATAAGGGCTATTACAAAACATCAACCCTGGGGAAGGACCCTTGAATTAATTGCTTCTATAATAACCTCTTTCTCTCATTACATCATCAATGTAAACTTGTATCACCTTGTTTGCTCACCCCTCCCCTCACTCAGGTGTTTAATTCGAATCAACTTCTATACTTTATTCAGATGCAATACCTTTGCAATAGGCTAAAGAAAAATGTACTTGTTTCTCAGGTCCTCTTTCATCCAATAAAAGTGTTATTAAAAAAGATATTGCCACCTAGGGCATTTACCAATCTTCATACTGTAGAAGCTACAAGTATGTGTAGAAGAATCAAACAGGAAAAGAATCTTTGGCGAAAATGCTGATGAACATACTGATGGACGCAATGATAACAAGAATTATAACACTTACCAAAGTACAAAAAAAATAAAATCATTTCAATGAAATGACTAAAATGTGATTACATACTTTGATAGTTGTTCAAAACTTCTAAACTTTTGTGGGCCCACATAGCGACCTACCTTTCCTGTTGTTTCAACATTTTTTTGGTTTTGATTTTTTTGCTTGTTATCCAATTATGAATGGTGTTTTTTATTTTCTTCCATTCCAACCCCTTAAGGCAGCTATGTGCTGCAATAGCTTCTTCACATTCTTTCCTTTTGAGTTCCTTGCGAAGGTGGACATTTCCATGAAAAATCAGCTTTAGGCACTGCTGTTGAGTCACGTTTAGCTTCACTTGGCCTGAAAATGACAAGTACAAATTCAAGATGTCATAGACACTATGTCATAGGTAACTTCACTTGAACTAAAACAATTTTAGACAAGACTTAAGGGTAAATTATTAGTCACTTTAATATCGCTTTGTTCTTGACATCCCCCCCCCCCAAAAAAAAAATTAAATTCTGGAAGACATAAATCCCCTGATGCCATGTTTACACTGAATGTGGACAGGATGCATTATTTCATGATTTTGTTCTAAATATAGCAACAGTAACCTGTAGCCTTAGCTTGACCTTGGGACCATGAATTATAACAATATTTTAAAAATGTTCATACTTGACCTTCCCATAAAGTTTTATCAAATTCTGTCGAAGAATTTACTTTTAGAAGTGTTTACATGTAGTTTGAAACAACAGAATTAGTTATCACTTTCTTTATATATAGTAACAGTGACCTTGACTTTAAAACCCTGAATCACCACAGAATCTTAAGTATGTATACTCATATATGACCTTTGTATAAATGTATAAAGTTTGATCAAATGTTAAAGAATGAAGCATGAAATGGACATACAGGAATAAGTTTACAAAATTGCTTATACTAGTATTATTTTGACTTCATATAAGAGGTTTAATGCTTTAATAAAAAATGATATAATTGATTACATCAAAATTAACTGTTTGGGGAATTGCAAATAAAACAACACAGACATTATTATGATGTCACAATGTTTTTGTTTTTTAATTTTTGTTTGACAAATGGCTATCAAATCATATTATGGAGTTTTAGAAAACTTCTATTGGGTCGAATACAGTATGCTATAATGGTAATGAAATAGTATGACATGCCTTGCTCATAGCAAGCTAGAGATCTCTAGATTGGTGGCCTTTGTCAAGCTGGAGATTTTATTTATGATATTGCTTAAATCTCACAAACAATATTCATATGAGATCTGCAATGATTTGAGGTACATTTTAGCTAAATTTTTATTATGAAAATGTGTTGACACTTTCTTTGTTTTGACAGTCAATCTAATAAGGTGGCTGTGATTTCATTTTTGGAAACAGATGACTTACCCATGTTTCAGTTTTTGATGAAAAGGGTGGTTGATTTGGTAATTTTAAAAAGACAAAATAACCATGACAGAGGAACACTTAAGACATAAAAAAAGTTGTTTACAAACATATTTAGGAATTATACAATCAACAATTATTTAAAACTTTATATCCAGTATTTACTATGTAACAGGCCTTAAATCTTTTTCGATAGTGTATTTTCATAAACAAAAAGACCATAAAAAAGGAGGGAAGCTAATAGAACACGAATACAGCAAAGACTCCATCTGTTTCTACTCCATATACAGTACCTTTTCTATTGGAATGACATGGTCTCGCTACTCTAACAGTGTGGTTCTGCTGGGGATTGGGATTAGGTGTCACTGGAATATATAACAATAGAGCAATTTCTATATATTGCTACACATACACAAATGTTGTTCTTTTTATTACAAAGAATGTCTATAAATCACTGCAGATTTATCAGGGATGCGGTAATTAAAAATGTAATGTGTAAATGAATATTTTTGA
Organism: Ylistrum balloti; assembly: GCF_031769215.1. Taxonomy (NCBI): domain Eukaryota; kingdom Metazoa; phylum Mollusca; class Bivalvia; order Pectinida; family Pectinidae; genus Ylistrum; species Ylistrum balloti. Next base: position 73,807 of record NW_026782450.1, on the reverse strand, counting down.
AATGAAGTGTCTGGGAAAACATTTGTATGCAATCGTGTTCTTGGTAGTTATAAACTCAGAAACTTGTTTTACTGAAATTGTTACCCCCTAGCAACAGGAAGGTCAGTATTTAAATTAGAGATGTTGTACCTCCATAATGGATAAAAGTTACAAGCTAATTGCAATGAGACTGCATGGAGTACTGTGGATACAGTATGTAACCATTAAGGCATAAGGTGCAAATGTTAATATCAGCACTGTTGCTCATATTTCAAAAACATTTCATCAATAATATGAATTCAAAAGCAATGTATTTGAGTTCCATTTCACATGCATGGAGAAGATATTTTATTGACGAAAGTTCTAACTATGTAAGAGGCGATACTATTAAAATGCTTCACTAACATTCACAGTACTCCCTCCCCAGGGGGCAACAAGGGACATACCAGGACCGAAACTCACAATTCTGATAAAGCACTATATATCTTTAAATCTACTAATTGGAGTTTTTAGTACTAGCAATTCTGGAACTACTAAAGGATTTTTGAAGAAATTAAGAGCTTGTGGTCATTGAAAAACAGCCTCTTTGGAAGGAGTTCCAATTATGTGAAATGTCTAATGTATGCAACCACTATGGACGAAGCATGAAGGCAGCAGGACATCAGATAACTGACCTAATAATAGTTGACAAATGTATTCAACAAAAAATACTACGAAATCACTATTTATATAATTTCCACAAACTCCTTACCATCAGGCGAAACGTTTTCCATGTCATCATTACTAGGTTCAGACTGATCATTTTCGTTATCAATTGGAAGTTCATCACCACCTTCAGGTTGATCATCAAGCTCCAAGTCTATAATATAGATTAAGCTAACACATATAAAGACAATGATGAGAGTTACATGGTTAAACAATTATATTCCAAATCCTACAACCCTTTACAATAAGAAAGATCAATTCATGCAAGAAAAATTATCTGAGGAACATTGCCAATTATTGACAATTAAGTCTTTTAATTAGGATATGTAGATGAGTTTGCCTTTCTCTCCCATACATGTATACCAAAGGTAAATATATTTAGTGACAATTTTATAGGTACATGACTACGTGTATAAAACACTAGAAATATGCTGGCCCTACTTCATCTGGTGGATTACCAAAAAACTTTAACCTCTCATGTACAAAAATATATGTTTTTACCCCAAAAATTCAAAGATAATTCTGCAGGCTCTATCTCTGCGAGCTAAAAAGTGTGCAAAAACTAGAAAGGTATTGATGAGAAACAGATTCCCAATTCAAATGACATTTCATGGACACAGAAGTAAGTGTCATTATGTGAATACAACAAAAAAAACACCGAAATGATTGTTGTTTCAGATTACTAGACTTGCACTTCTGGTTTTGAAAACGCCCATCTCATTTAACTGATCGTCTGGAATGGGTTGCCTTTTCGATTAGACATTGATTATAATCAATCATCAACACAAGTTTCAGTCCTGCAGAGTTGTAATAAATCAATATAATTATGTACATACCCTCATCAACTGGAATTTCTTCGATTGATTTCCCACTGTACCTGGCCACATCTCCACTGTCAAATGCTGTTAGTAACCTTCCCATTCTTGCAACCTGCAAAGTTTCCTGTGGTAACCTGTAGAATGACCTATGGATTTCAATGTCATGCCCCATAAATCCAGCAATATTTTCCAAGTCATTTTTTGTTAGGTTCAAAACCTGACTTACTGTTGCAACATGCTTTCGAAGCTGGGTGCTAGTAAGGTTTTCAGGTACCGACAGTTTGGCTTCCCTACCAAAACGTCTCAGGCTGTCTGCACTTCTGATTGGATTCAGCGAGTCAAATGAAGACCTTGGGAAAACATACTTGTTATCCGGATGAACACCAGCTGCATCTCTGTATTTCATAAGACACTCTATGCTTTTCTGTAGGGTAGCAGTTAACAAAACTGGGACAATACGTCCCCTTTTTCCACGGATTTCTACTCTTTCGAAGGTAGAACAAAGGACTTTTTCCATTGGACTTAATGATTCTTCAATGTCTTTTAGACAACTCCCTGATTTCTGTCTTTCGCGGTAATCTTTCATGGTGATCCTTTCTGCCTCACCCCCTCTTCTCCTGTTGAATAAAACAAGACGGGCCAAAGTTACTTGGTTCAAAGTATTCCAGGTGTCTTTGGAGAAGCTGATTTTCAGGTTTTCTGTCAGGTCACTAGTTTTTTCTTTCAGGTAATCCTGAACTTTTTTGATGTCCTCTGTCAATGGCAAAAGCTGTCCTTTATTCATCTTTGCTGTGCTCAGGGTCTGAAGGGCCATACCTGACACAGAATCTGTCCATTCCATTTCACACAACGACAGAAAAGCATCAGATTTGGATCCCAATGATGTGTCTTCTGTCATCAAAGCATTCGCTTTCTGGATCATAGCACATTTTTTTAAGAGATGTCCAATCTTTAAAGCAAGCGATGGATTGGCGTATTTGTTGTCATCACAACTGTAGCCACAAAGGTTTTTAGTTGATCTCACAACAGTAGCAAACTTTTCTGGCAAAAGAACATCAGCAAGAGAGTTTATTGCTGGATCCTCTTTCCGTGCACTGATTAAGAACCGACCCAACTCCCTCATTTTCTGACTTACATACACAAACAGATGAGGCAGGTGTCCATGCTTTTGGAAAAGTTTCTCCCCTAGCCGAATTATGGTGGCATCATTGCGGACAACTTGTGTAATTTCATCAGCTTTCATACGGCCAATGACCTCTTTCTGCATGGCTTCACACACATCTGCAGCAGCAGGTAGCAAAAGGTTAGCTTCTGACCTCAGTCTTGGTATGTGTGTGGCATCCTTTCGAAGTGGACACACTTTTCTATGTCTCCATAGGTTTGATTTAAGAAAAAAACCAAGACAATCCTCACATGGCAAATAGTCATGTGGTGAAAGTGTGTTATCTTCATTCCTTGTCCACGTTACAAATATTCCACTTCCACTTTTCAAAACATCAGTGTTGTGATGATAGTCCCCACTATTTCGAAGTTTCAATAAGCCTAGCCTTCTTCCCTCAGACTTTAATGGATGGGATAAAATTCGTTGGACTTCCATTTCATTCTTGTGGGGGCCTAAATAGTGTTTTGTAATGTTTGTATAACCTTCATGGCAATATAAACAGAAATGCTTCTTATCCCAAAACCGAACACCATCCTGATTTTTAGATATTTGCACTTGTAATACACTGCATTTCGAATCAGACAATCTTTCAACCTCAGTGTTATCCCACATTAATTCTGGAAATATTTCTGACATTTTTTCATCCTCTGAATCATCCTCCAAATCTGATTTTGGCACAAAATCTGGATCAGCATCAAAATCTTCCCAATCGTTAAATTCCATGTCTGAAGGCTGGTACATGTCTGAAAGTTGGTCTATATCTGAAAGCTGATCTATGTCTAAGAGCTGGCTGACTGAAGCCTTCGCCATGACTGATTGCTGAATGCCCGAAGGCTGACCCATGTCTGAAGGCTGCCTGACTGACTGAAGGCTGGCTGAAGGCTGGCATCTGGCTGATGATTGGTCCATGTCTGATGATTGGATGAGTGATGATTGGTCCAGTGATGATTGGTCCATGTCTGATGATTGGATGAGTGATGATTGGCCCATGTCTGATGATTGGATGAGTGATGATTGGTCCATGTCTGATGATTGGATGAGTGATGATTGGCCCATGTCTAATAATTGGATGAGTGATGATTGGCCCATGTCTGAAGACTGCATTTCTGAAGGCTGTCTGACTGACTGAAGGCTGACTGAAGGCTGGATGTGTGATGATTGGCCTATGTCTGAAGGCTGGATGTGTGATGATTGGCCCATGTCTGAAGACTGCATGTCTGATGATTGGCCCATGTCTGAGGACTGTATGTCTAATGATTGGCCCATGTCTAAAGACTGAATGTCTGATGATTGGTCCATGTCTGAGGACTGCATGTCTAATGATTGGCCCATGTCTGGTGACTGCATGCCTGAAGGCTGTCTGACTGACGGAAGGCTGACTGAAGGCTGGATGTGTGATGATTGGCCCATGTCTGAAGGCTGGATGTGTGATGATTGGCCCATGTCTGAAGACTGCATGTCTGATGATTGGCCCATGTCTGGTGACTGCATGTGTGATGATTGGCCCATCTTTGAAGACTGCATGTCTGATGATTGGCCCATGTCTGAAGACTGCATGTCTGATGACCCTGTATTTGTAACAAGGTCCTGATCTTATATTTGTACAATTTTTAAGTTTAATATCAAATTAGTGTCTCTTAAGTAATATATAGCTGGCATAGGCAGTACTTTATCTTAGAACAATATAACAGCTATTTGTGTAATTATGAATGTAAGTGTGATAAATATAAATGAGAGTTTTGTGGCATAAAAATCATCGTTAGTAATAGTTAGAACCATTAATACATGGAATGTGTTTTTTGCAACATTTTTGCATCATTTTCAAATTTGTTAAGAATATGAGCAAAACTGATGTTGATTTACAAACAATCAATTCTGACCATTAATTAATGTAATTTCAACCAATTTATACTACCACTAATCGTACATCAAACTTATCTGCTTCTTCCCAGCTTCTGATTTTGTTGTCGAGATATAATTATTTTAGGCAATCAAAGCCTTTTAATTAGTTGTTAACTATAAATATTATTTATTTTACAACAAGTAGGAAACAAGATATCTTAACTAACATTAATCACTCTTGGCCCGGATGATAGCGTGCAGGAGTCTTAATGTGGGAGGAAACCAAAGGCCCCACAGAAAATCCATGTGGTTGGGCAGGTGACCCCAAACCTTTTCACATTTGATCGGGTATTCAACAGTCGCCTATGGCTTAGAATTTGGGGACGCAACATGGAAGTTCAAATCATTGGCATTTCAGATATAAATTGATAATTGACCCCAATTAGAAAATGAACCAATTGATCAAGGACGGGTGCAATGAAATTTATCTTTTAAAAACACGGCAATAAAAACATGTCTTTATCAGTTCAAGGGGGGGGGGGGGGGGGGGGGGGGGGGGGCTCAAAGTTTGCCAAAGAGGAATTAAACCCAACAAACTCTGTGATTCCTAACATGAACAGGGAGTATGCATAATGTACATGGGGAAAAATTCCTACCTTTTCCTTGAAGCTTCATAAGGTCCAGCTTATATGACTTCTTGTGTTCTGCAGACAGTTTTCCTGTAAGGTTAAGATGTATTATAAAACATTTCAGCTGCTTTGACCTATTTGGTTGAGGTCCTTCATAATCAACATTTAACTAAACAATATATTACAACATAGAAAACTAATAACTAGCTTTTTATATTTTATGATGTTTGATGTTACTGTACATTGTAAAATTCAAATTGAATTAGAAATACTCTAATTTGCCTGAAATAGACTGGTGACCTCCTCAATGTGGCTTGAAATACATGTATGTATATCATTTAATGTTTCATGATAAATAATTCTTACTCTTAATTGTTAGATGCCATTTGCACATATAATACAAGTGGCAATTCAAGATGGCCACCGGCAGCCATATCCAAATCTGTTATTTTTAGACTTAAACTTTGCTGTAAAACTAGGTCACATGTAGTAAACATGTCTACCAACTTAAGTCATCTTCCTTCCTTGAAAGCATGAAAATGATATTTAGGGCAGCTAAGAATAATGGATTATCCTTAAACAGTAGATTAGCAGTCCTTATTGCAATTAATCCAGAAAACAGTCACTACAATGTCTGCTTAATTTATCTCTAGCCCCATCGGTAGGCTTTGAAGTTACAGTAAAGTGAAGTAGATGTAATCAATTTATATACTGTATTATATTTATGACAGGGAACAAAACTATAGCATAATCAATTTTGGTTCACCTGTATGAATTGGCAAATTTTCATTACAGCTCTGTTTCCAGGATGATCAGCATTGTTTGAAATTAGCTGTTGGACTGCAATTATTGCATTATATAATTCTTTCAAAGAATTACTTCCATAATATTAAATTCAGTATTTGCCGTTGATAAATTGTCAGTCACTAAGATATATATCTGCAGTCACCATTGACTCAATGACCACACATTTAAAGTCGATAAAAAAAGAGGAATGTTTCTGCTCCAAGATACCGTCTCACAGTGGATAGAGATGTGTCATGTGAAATGACAAAATAATGGAATAGCAAACAAATATTAACAATTTTTGTTAAAGTAGAACATTTTACTTGTAGCAGCCCTAATTTATATAATACAGTACCTTTACCTGTAATATGATGATGCAATGCATAACAACAATGTATGTTTCATTTACCTAGAGACTTCTTAATTCTGGTATCATCAGCAGATGGTGGAATGGGACACCAATTACTGCATGTCAATGGAATGCTACAAGGCAAAAGAATAATGAAATAGATTATAAATACAGTATAAAATTCCAGTTAAAAGCAAAAAATACAAAGAAGCAAAATGAAAACTATTGTGCAATAATTAGGTCTAAGGTCGGGTGTCGATAGGGTGGTTCTAATGACCCTCTTCAATAGGCAGGTATTCCCTTCTGCAAAATTAATTGTTTTTGTTTTTTCTGTCTTAGATTTGGATTGTTTACATAGTTTACTCTGCCAGGTTTGTCCGGTGTTATTGACAACACATGTGCATTTGATTTCATTTGAAAATGGCAGTACAAATGTTGGGGTCAGACTGAAAATCTCAAAATGGTTGGGTTACCTCTGAAGCATACATAATTATGTATTGGCCCAATAATTATTAATATGATAAACACTTTACTTAGTATTTATAACTTACCTAACCTCCTCTTCCTCATTAAGAAATGTTCCGCAACCATCAACCACATACCCTGGCCACCAGATGCCTCCATCTATCTTAATCAGTATTCCACCCAGATTACCATTAGGCTCATGCAAATCTGTAATAAAAATGTCACCAGACTCTATCGTGTTTTCAATTACAGACTCTATCGTGTTTTCAATTACATGACATCCAAATTTCTTCTTACACTATTGTATCTGACTATTTTAATTATCAATATTTTGTTATTGAATTCATAAATAACATCTAAGTAATAGGAGTGCTTTGGCATAAAGAAAACAGCTAGCTTTATTAAAATATGCAAAGATCTGCAGTCAGGCAATCCTTAATATAATCTTTGTTTGGTTCTGACAGATGCAACCTTGCAGCAACTTGTTACTTTGGTTGATATAGCCAAGGTAGTAAAAATATTTCATTTGGATGAAGTATGAAAAGTTCATCATGTAAAAGTAATTATTTATGAGTAGCTACTACAAATAATTTTATAATTTCATTTTTAAACAAAACTTGTTTAAAATGGTGATACAATACCATTTAACATTCCTGGTACATATATATGTACTCATGCAGAAACCCAATAATTTTTTTCCAGTTGGCAGTTTATTTTTGGGATGGTCGGTCAGAGTCAAACAAACAATACAAGTATTTTAATTTAGGTCCCATTTTCTTCAGGGGGTTCTATACAGCGGACCTGTGATTTATAAACCAAGCGTACATGTAGAAAAGCACTTACCATTCTGCTTTTTCTTTTTGAGATTTGTCTTTCTCCTTTTCCTCCCCATCTAAATGAAAAACAAGAGATTTATAATTTCCGAAATTGTTGAGCTGAACAAATGCATTCATACATTTGCACATAGAGATGAAATTTGAGTGAATCATCATTGATAGAGACCTAGACACCAAAACATTTTAAAATGATCCTTTTCTTGTAATGTGGTATAAAAATAATAGAGCCAGAGCAAGCTTAGGAATAACAGCACCCAAACCTTTTAATGAAACTTGCTGACATTAGGTGGTAAAATGCTTTGTTGTAACCTGTTTGGTTCCCACGTAGCTATTTGGAGAGGAATCCTCATCTCTATTGATCATAAATAGCTTTAGCCTTAATGTAAAATAATACTTCAGCAACTATCTAATTGTGGTAGTACTATTAATTTCACTACTGTGCCTGATATGATTAATCTTACCTTTAAAGTAAACCATTGCAATGCTTTAACCATCATGCCAATTCATAAGCAAACACATTAAAATTACGAAAAGAACAAAAGTAAATTGCGGCGTAAAATCCAGCTGCACCGTAAAATATCAAAAAGTTGAAACCACAAAGAAATACTTCCAAGACATCAAACTCAAAGTCAGAACAAAAGGAACAAAGTTGGGAGTACTCAAAATCAGAAAGAAAACCAATAAAACCAAAAGGAATGTTGTCATCCATGGTCAAACAAAATGCAAACAAAATCAATGAAATAAAAAGCGCATCAATCTGTCAAAAAAAAAAAAAGTATTCTTAGCCTTATAATATGATGTTTGTTCCTCAAAGTTAAACATCCTTAGAGACAACTGACCTTTACATATAAGTGGTTCTTGTATGTGTGATCGTAGCCAGGAAATGCCAATGGCGACATGAAATTATAAGAAGCTAGAAACTGACATTAATTAGCTTTTTCAACATTTAACACTGCATTCCAGGCTTGCCTAGGCATGTACATGTACTTTAAGTCCTACTTTTAGTGAATGAAATAGATTTAATTGATTAATTTTTTTTTCAGTTTTAATTTTACATATATATAGGATTTAGGTTGCCTTCTAGCTTTGAGCTAGGGGGAATTTCCCTTTAGCTCAGTGGTAGAGCGTCAGACTAGTAACCTGGAGATCAAGGGTTTGACTCCTGGTGGAGGCACACTTTTCTCTTTCCTGTTACAAATGGTGTCGGACACCCTCCCTGAAATGATAGGGAGCTAGACCTGGATTGTGGTGTTTGAGGGCAAACACATTTAAAAGGGGGGAGTAGTGTGGCAGGGTTTAATTGTACATAGGATTTAGGTCGCCTTCTAGCTTCGGGCTAGGGGAGATTTCCCTTAGCTCAGTGGTAGAGCGTCCGACTGGTAACCTGGAGATTGAGTGTTCGACTCCTGGTGGAGGCACACTATTCTCTTTCCTATTACAGTACATATACATAGTGACAATAACAGTAGGTCTAGGATTTTGATAGTGGTTGGAGCTGACCAATTCATTAGTTGTCGGGGCTTGAGTTATTAATGTTTGTATTACCATTGTCCAGGTTACTTTCTCAGGTTGGCGAGTATTTTGTGATGTATTTCAATCATCAACAACATATTACTAGCCACCCATGTATGTGTAAATAAAAAAAATCTCTGGTTCCTTAGGTCAGCTTTGAGCCTTCCCTTTAGCTCAAATGATAGTGACAAGTAACCTGGAGATCTCCAGGTTACTAGCCGGACCATCATAGGTGTTCGTGGACAGGTTGGCGAGTATTTTGTGATGTATTTCAATCAAATAACTGCTCAACAACATATTACTAGCCACCCATGTATGTGTAAATAAAAAAAATCTCTGATGGCTCCTTTCCTCGTTCCTTAGGTCGCCTTCTAGCTTTGAGCTAGGGGGAACTTCCCTTTAGCTCAGTGGTAGAGCGTCTGACTACTGTGACAAGTAACCTGGAGATTGAGGGTTCGACTCCTGGTTGAGGCACACTATTCTCTTTCCTGTTACACTAGTAAAATACTCACCAACCAGTGATTTTCTTACCCTTTTTATACATGGGCCTGTACCTTTTTAATTGGGAAAATACAGTGGTATTTTCTGGCATTTGGGAAAACATGTTCTTTCTTTTGAAATGGAAAAATACCATGAACAGATATTTGTTTTACACTTATGTAGTTAGCTTCAAATGAATAAGATGTTTATAGGGCCATTTTCCTTGGTTTTTTAATCAAAATTTCTTCAAATTGAACAGGGACATTTTTTTATATTTTCTGATTGGGAAAATATGAACATGAAATTGATAAAATGTAACAAGATTTCTCTAGGGGGAGGGGCATTTATTCGGCCCCAAATGTACCCCAAAAAATCACTGCCAACGTTAACCTATCCACTAAAACGTTTCCCATAATAGTCAGTGGAATTTTAGTTGCTGAGTTGAGTTTCCAATGACCAGTCACCTGTAGCAAGTGACACATACAAGACACAACCACAGTGCTGATGAAGCTAAATACTCACTAGGCCTATTATATTAAGGTTTTATTGTCACTATATCTATATTCAAATTTTGGGTTGCCCATTTGCTGTAATTTTTGAAACATACACAAACTTGCTTAAAATGCTGACATTAAAGTTGTTGTCATTCATTTTGGGCCTACCTGAAACATAGACGAGTTGACTTTTAAGTGTAAGTGACACCCGTCGATCACATTTGCTTCAACTTGAATATCTAATTATATATATAAATGGCCGTCAATACATACCACAAGTCTGGCTATGTAATGGCATATCATGCACAATATTCACCAACCGTGCCTCTATGTTTAAACGTGCAATAAATTCTGCTAATTTCAACAGATGCTTTGTAGAAAATACGTCAACGAAGAATTCCTGGGTATCAGCCCTGAACGTGTTATTAAAATCCAGTGAGTGAAACAGGCAGTAGCAAATACATTGATCGTAATTCTTATAATGTCGTGTAACAATATAACCTGCAGTTTTCTTTGCCTCCATAACCTGCATAAACCCAAAACCCAAATCTTACCTCGCTGGACACTTCTGAGGACCGTCACCTCGTGCTGGCGCCTTTTCCGTACAATGTCGGGATAAGTTCCGACGACTTCCGAATCGCGTGCGCGATTGCGCGCGCATTCCGAACGTAGTGTGTGGTGTTCGGTGTCGTGTGTGTTTGAAAAGAAAAAGTTGATCCCATGTAACCGTCACACGCGCACAAACATTTCACCGTTGTAGGGAGGTAGTCACGAAATTTAGCGAGCGTGTTCAAGACGAACTCCCGAAGTAGTTGGCGAGGTATACCTACCGAGGTAATGGAGAAAAGTACCTCGGTAGTTTCCCTTACCTCGGTACGTGGGTGTGTAGTTCAATGAGTTACCTCGGCATGTTAGCAGCACAAACGCACACACACACACACACACACACACACCTACCTCGTCGTGACCAGGCAGGATCTTTTGAAGGCTTTTTAGTTTCTCTACACCGAAAGATCGGCTGTCGCCCATCTTGATGAGCTCTACAACAACCTCTGTCGGCTTCCTGAACTGCTTCAGAAATATGTTAACGTTCATACTCTTCTTTGGGTCAAGGAGGGCGATCTGCAAATCACAATCACAGAGACAGCAATATTTAATTTAATTTTTTTTTTGTGATGAAACAAATGCGTAAATGTTAACGTAGACTTGTGATCTGTTGCATAGCGATAGGTAATACTTTTTATTCAAGTTCAATAGACGTTAACATTAATGGAACATAGATATCAAGTCTTGACTGTTTTATGTATGATACTCAACTAATTTTAGACCTAGCCGTATCCATCCGGAATTTTTAATAGTATTTTAGAAAAGGAAATACAAGAATCAAAAAGGAGCATGGGAAGCTTTGAGTGCATCACAGAAACAGTGCATAGGGAGTTCTAAAGGACAGATAATTGCGGTAAGAACAGGCCGAACGATGTGGATAGACTAGCAAGAGGAGCCAGGGTACAAGGACAGATAATGGCGGTAAGGACAGACCGAAAGATGTGGATAGCAAAAGGAGCCAGGGCGTCAATCTAACAGCTAAGCCTGTTGATGTCTGTGTAAACTAATGGACGATGGACAGTAAAGGATGTGGAGCAGAACTCAAAAAGATTTCGTAATATTGCTGAGAAGGTATGCTCTTCTTGTCGTATGGTTTACATGCATAACCATCCCTTTGAACACACTTTTAAACGGTGGTCAACGTTGACAACTGTGATTGGAAAAAACATGGCAGGCAGTGTATACATCATCATATCACGTGTAGCATTAACACAGAAAATGAAGCGTCATACAGACATTGCACATACAGTCGGACATCTGTATCTCGAACTCGGTGGAACCATGGGAAAACTTCGAGAAAACCGAGTGTTAAATTTAAGCGAACTCAAATGTTTTGTGTGCAGTTAGACAAGAACCGATGAAATTAATCGATTGAAAAGGATGCTTTGAGTTATACGAGTTCGAGATAACGAGGTTCAACTGTATAATAAATTAATGTAGAAATGGTAACGGTATTATGGTCAAATAATGCACCAGTCATAGCTGAAATGGGCAGCTTTATCTACAGGAAAAAAGGAAAACTGCTGTGAAGAGATTCATACTCGACATGTACTACCTTCTTCGTGTTACCTCCAGGACTATCCTCATTCACAGTCCCTGTATCATCCTTCAAAACAAAATTTCTTTGAGATGCCAATTTTCATACACTATGAACTAAAACACGGGGATCTTGTATGCCGCCATTACAGAGAATATTCTCTATATCTTTCTTGGCTGTATATTCGCATGTCAGATCGTTTTGTATGCATATGTGCAGGAGTACATGTTGAAAGAGTAGCTGGTGTTTTACTTCGCCACAAGGCTCCTCATTTTTCACCTTTTAAGTTGAATAGGTCAACGAACTATACCACAGAGAGTTAGCGGTAATCAAACTTATATTGATAAATATCTGATCGTTTGTTATCCTGATTAATAATTAAACATGTATTTCATTGTACAAAAGGTAAGTGTACCTCTGCTGCGCCGGAATGTCTACGAGCCAACGGAGATTTTCCGGAGTCTGGTCGGAGTTCAGATACTGTAGGTAAGGATTTTTGAGCAAACATCTCTTCTAACTTCTTATACTCAACCGGTATATCGTCAGCCATTTTGTTGACATCGCCCCATACACTGTCATCTAGTCACAAAAGCAAGTTCTAATTAATATCAGAAAATCTTAAACTAAGAAATTATTTTTGTTAATGGCAGAAAGTTATTAGTAGGTTGCTATCTAGAAACGGAAAGAACGTTATCATAACCTTGAAATTGATGGCATACACAGGAACGTTTAATTAGTTACAATATCGGACAAGAGACCATTCCCGGATACTGGTGACATTCATACGTGATAACTTTGTTACATTAACAAGACTCGCGCCGTTTAGGGAGATTCGTTTTAGATGTGTCCACTTAAATGATACGTGAGGGAGGATACGATACTCACTATTAAAGGCAGTAGTTGGAATCTTGCTCCACATGAGGTGTTTCATCTTGCATTTAGGTTCTGGTGTAGATATTGTCGGTGGAAGAGGAACAGCTGGGCTGGCAGGAAATCCCATTCCTGGAGATGGTGATCCTGGGGGAGGGGGCACCCCTGGAGGAGGTGGTGGACCTCCACCGGGCGGGGGTGGTGGACCTCCACCTGGAGGAGGTGGAGGAGGTGGTGGACATCCACCTGGAGGAGGTGGAGGAGGTGGAGGAGGTGGAGGGGCAGGACAACCTGGAGCTGGAGGTGGGGGAGGTGGTGGTGGAGGAACTCCACTTCCAGGTGGAACAGGGGGTGGCGGAGGAGGTGGGGGAGGCGCTCCTCCAACTACTGGAGGTGGAGGTGGTGCTGGTGGAGGAGTCACAGTGACAAAAGGCTTAGCCAGTTGAATTGTATACGTTGATGTGTTTGGAAGCGTAGCTGTTCTCGCATTCAATACATCTGTGACGCCCTGGTACGCCTCCGTAGACAGCGGATTACCCCTGTTAATATGGCGCGAAGACTTCGGGCTGCATGGCACTTCGTCCGTCTGGACTCGTTTATCTGAGGTTAGCTGAAGCTTCACTTTGGCCGCGTTCCTCACTCGGAGTTTCTCTTGCTCGGACTTTGCGGTGAGAACATCCTGTGTCAATCTCTCTAGGAAACACCAGGTACTTTCGCTATAACATACACAATACACTACACTAAGTAATCTTATTCCTTCACTGTAAGACGGACAGACAGGTGACATCCGTGAAATAAACGGATGCCAACACTCTGGTATTGACAGAACTTAATATAACCTGATACCTCTCTTTACATTTAAGGTCAGTTTTACTTGCTGGGTATCAGTATGGAGACCTTGGTGAATCTTTAAACTCTATGCTAAGAAAAAATAGTTCTTGTTTTCGAAAATCTTGAAATAATTCCGCTTTGAACCCTGATTTGTATCTCTTTTTGCTATCACATGTGCGTTGTGCACATGCATTGTGTTAGTAAATATCTTACCTCTGCGTGGTACCAACGTCTATTTGGAACATATTGTAGAGGATACCGAGCAAGGAGGAGCTAATGGGCGTGTCTCGCACCTAAAATGTTCATAACGGACATGAAAGGAGGACATATTTATCAAATCATTATGAAATCAGTTCTGTACATTAACAAAAGACAATTCCGTGAAACAAAGTTCTTCCACGTGCAGTTTGTGCTTACAAAAATGTATCAAGAACATCACCTTCTAATGAAACGCAGTTCCGAAAAGAAATGTCTCATTTTAAAGTTTTAAAATTTAGAAAAATATCTTACAGAATTTATTACAAAATATGTATAAAACATTAAAGTAAATGACCCGACCCTTGTGTAGACTGCTTTGAACAAGGCCTCTGGGTCACCTATGTTGACATTTCCTGTTTCTCGCATCTCCTCCACAGCTTCCATATCGGCGCCATATTCCTCATCAAATACGTCACACTGTAGGTTAAGGTCAGGGTCATCCTCAATGCGCAGGCTCTTTATGGTACTAACGATCCCAAGGTCTGGTTTATAAAAATAATATACGTGCAAGGAGGTATACAAATGTGTGATTAAAGGTCACTGAATGCCATCCTTGGTATTTTATCCTTTCCTGTCGTGTTAGGATGTATTGCGTGTTTATAATTGTGCATTTTCTCACAAATGAGCTTATCACATTAAGGTTGATGTCACTTAAATGACTATGCATCATTGTTTTAAATGAAAGTTTAATTTGGATACAACAAAAGCCCATCAAGTACTGTACCAAATGAAGTTTTTTTCATATTATGTTTGGGACGACACGTACATATAAACTCGTTTCTGATTCGCTGTCTGTCCTGGAGTCTCTCATTGGCCACAATGATGGAGTTGATTAACGCCATAATGGTTGTGTTGTACGTAGTCAGATCAGAATTCCGCAATTCGTTCACCAGAAGGCTGAAGCGGTACTGTAGTTTCTTAAATACCTGGAACAACACACTCGCATTTAAAGATTTTTTATCAGCAACACTACAGTAATCTGACAGCAATGTTAAATATCTAATGATAAAGCAGCTGTATGATGCAGTTTAATTCAATACTTTGGATTTACTTTGTCTGTTGTAGATACGACCCTATAGATCATTATGGTGTTACTAAATGTATTGATGCACCAAGGACCTCGAGTGATATCCCAGAAATAGGATATTGTTTTGACGCCAGTATGTGTCGATACAAATAACATAATCGCTGTCGGTAGTGCGAGCCCTGATCTCCCGGGAATTTGGCCAATCATTTTTTTTATTCGTGTTTGATTGTTAAATCATTTTTTGAAAAGAGAATTGATTATTTTTGTATTTTCATAATAATTTCAGCAGTTCATAACGTCTCTTTTCCCAGAATTGTCTTACGTACAGACGCACCTTATAGTTTTCGAGGGCGTCCAGTGTGAGGTAGTAACCGTCTGTTGAGTACACACATAGTGCGGACAGCAGTTCGAACACCTGCATTTTCACCATCAGGTTCTTCGTCTCCAGAGCTGAAACAGATACGTTCAATGGCTACAGTACAGGCCTTTTATACACTAAATAACTGTCTACAAGCATTTATTCTATACTCCTAAAATCGACATTGGTTTCAAAGGAATTACACTCAGAGTGCACATTGATGTAGTCTAGAGTCTATGGTGATTTAACACAGAATAGCTGTATCATATGTAGGGAGGTATTTTTAGCTATCATATGTAGGGGGGTATTTTTTGTGATGATTTAACACAGAATAGCTGTATCATATGTAGGGGGGTATTTTTTATGATGATTTAACACAGAATAGCTGTATCATATGTAGGGGGGTATTTTTTGTGGTGATTTAACACAGAATAGCTGTATCATATGTAGGGGGGTATTTTTTGTGGTGATTTAACACAGAATAGCTGTATCATATGTAGGGGGGTATTTTTTGTGATGATTTAACACAGAATAGCTGTATCATATGTAGGGGGTATTTTTTGTGATGATTTAACACAGAATAGCTGTATCATATGTAGGGGGGTATTTTTATGATGACTTAACACAGAATAGCTGTATCATATGTAGGGGGGTATTTTTTGTGGTGATTTAACACAGAATAGCTGTATCATATGTAGGGGGTATTTTTTGTGGTGATTTAACACAGAATAACTGTATCATATGTAGGGTGGTATTTTTTGTGGTGATTTAACACAGAATAGCTGTATCATATGTAGGGGGGTATTTTTTGTGGTGATTTAACACAGAATAGCTGTATCATATGTAGGGGGGTATTTTTTGTGGATTTAACACAGAATTGTGTGGGGATTTTTTGTGGTGAAACACAGAATAGCTATGTAATATGTAGGGTGGTATTTTTTGTGGTGATTTAACACAGAATAGCTGTATCATATGTAGGGGGGTATTTTTTGTGGTGATTTAACACAGAATAGCTGTATCATACAGAATAGCTGTAGGGGGGTATTTTTTGTGGTGATTTAACACAGAATAACACTGTATTTTTTGATGATTTATATGTATCATATGTAGGTATTTTTTGTGATGATTTAACACAGAATAGCTGTATCATATGTCGGGGGGTATTTTTTGTGGTGATTTAACACAGAATAGCTGTATCATATGTAGGGGGGTATTTTTTGTGGTGATTTAACACAGAATAGCTGTATCATATGTAGGGGGGTATTTTTTGTGGTGATTTAACACAGAATAGCTGTATCATATGTAGGGGGGTATTTTTTGTGATGATTTAACACAGAATAGCTGTATCATATGTAGGGGGGTATTTTTTGTGGTGATTTAACACAGAATAGCTGTATCATATGTAGGGGGGTATTTTTTGTGGTGATTTAACACAGAATAGCTGTATCATATGTAGGGGGGTATTTTTTGTGGTGATTTAACACAGAATAGCTGTATCATATGTAGGGGGGTATTTTTTGTGATGATTTAACACAGAATAGCTGTATCATATGTAGGGTGGTATTTTTTATGATGATTTAACACAGAATAGCTGTATCATATGTAGGGGGGTATTTTTTAGGATGATTTAACACAGAATAGCTGTATCATATGTAGGGGGGTATTTTTTGTGGTGATTTAACACAGAATAGCTGTATCATATGTAGGGGGGTATTTTTTGTGGTGATTTAACACAGAATAGCTGTATCATATGTAGGGGGGTATTTTTTGTGGTGATTTAACACAGAATAGCTGTATCATATGTAGGGGGGTATTTTTTGTGGTGATTTAACACAGAATAGCTGTATCATATGTAGGGGGGTATTTTTTGTGGTGATTTAACACAGAATAGCTGTATCATATGTAGGGGGGTATTTTTTGTGGTGATTTAACACAGAATAGCTGTATCATATGTAGGGGGGTATTTTTTGTGGTGATTTAACACAGAATAGCTGTATCATATGTAGGGGGGTATTTTTTGTGGTGATTTAACACAGAATAGCTGTATCATATGTAGGGGGGTATTTTTTGTGGTGATTTAACACAGAATAGCTGTATCATATGTAGGGGGTATTTTTTGTGGTGATTTAACACAGAATAGCTGTATCATATGTAGGGGGGTATTTTTTGTGATGATTTAACACAGAATAGCTGTATCATATGTAGGGGAGTATTTTTTGTGGTGATTTAACACAGACTAGCTGTATCATATGTAGGGGGGTATTTTTTGTGGTGATTTAACACAGAATAGCTGTATCATATGTAGGGGGGTATTTTTTGTGGTGATTTAACACAGAATAGCTGTATCATATGTAGGGGGGTATTTTTTGTGGTGATTTAACACAGAATAGCTGTATCATATGTAGGGGGTATTTTTTGTGGTGATTTAACACAGAATAGCTGTATCATATGTAGGGGGGTATTTTTTGTGGTGATTTAACACAGAATAGCTGTATCATATGTAGGGGGGTATTTTTTGTGGTGATTTAACACAGAATAGCTGTATCATATGTAGGGGGTATTTTTTGTGGTGATTTAACACAGAATAGCTGTATCATATGTAGGGTGGTATTTTTATGATGATTTAACACAGAATAGCTGTATCATATGTAGGGGGGTATTTTTTGTGGTGATTTAACACAGAATAGCTGTATCATATGTAGGGGGTATTTTTTGTGGTGATTTAACATAGCTGTATCATATGTAGGGGGTATTTTTTGTGGTGATTTAACACAGAATAGCTGTATCATATGTAGGGGGGTATTTTTTGTGGTGATTTAACACAGAATAGCTGTATCATATGTAAACTGCAAGTTTCCCGGTACTTTTTTGTTTTCACGTTCTATCTGTACAATCGATGCATTAGGGTTGGAAGAACTTGTGACATATAACTATTTCCATGGTGTAATGATTTAATAGATAGTGTCAATTATAATATCATTGTCTTTACTTGAAAGTATATTTCTATAGGAATGTAAAATACTGGTATATCTAGGTACACTTACACTCACAGTAGAGTGTGGTAAGTAGACAGATGCAGAGTGATAATGATTACTAGTTGTGTGTGTAAAAAGTGATAGGGTGTGTAATAATTAATACACTGTAATAAATATTACACTGTGCAATACTTAATGCACTGTGTAATATTTAATAAACTGTGTAATAATTAATACACAACGTAATATTATACTTTGTGATAATAAATACTTAATACACTGTGATAATTGCTGAACTA
Organism: Ylistrum balloti; assembly: GCF_031769215.1. Classification (NCBI taxonomy): domain Eukaryota; kingdom Metazoa; phylum Mollusca; class Bivalvia; order Pectinida; family Pectinidae; genus Ylistrum; species Ylistrum balloti. The sequence goes on along the minus strand of NW_026782450.1, from coordinate 54,989 downwards.
TCTGATAATTAGTACACTTTGTATTAAGCATGACATTATGTAATACTTAATACACTGTGTAATACTTAATAGAATGTGTGATAATCAATACCTTGTGTAACGCTTAATACACTGTATAATATTTATTACACTGTGTAATAATTAATACACTTTGTAATAGTTAATGCATTGCCCAATACGTAATGTGTTGTGTAATAAGCAATGTGTTGTGATACATTTTAAGTGTAAGTAATGCATCGTGTTATTAATAATGTACTATTACAATGTATAACAAGGTCGAATAATGAACTTAACCACGTATGTAATAAAAGGTAATATATGAAAAGAATGCATTATAATGAGAAGTAGAATTAATGTTGTCTAAAACAAGATATTATGTAATGTTAGGATAATACACTATTGTACTATTGTAGCATAAAAAGTAATGCATTGTTTGATCAGAAATATATTATATGGTATAATAGTAGTGGTTGTGGAGTTGTGTGGTTCCAAAGGTTCTATATACACAGCTACAACATGTGGGATGATATAATCAGATGTTTGATAAAAGGACACAACAGATAATGACATTAAATGTCAACAGTGATGAGATAGGGGAACCTTGTGTAACGGTGTCAGACTCACTAGTTCTACAGACAACCACGATAATGTAACGTTTTGTGAATCATCAGTAAGATCTGTACACATCTTACAGACATAACACCCGGACAAGGTAGGTTACAACTATAAATTATAATCGTGTGATGAGTAAATAAATGTCTCTATTTATCAGAATACCTGTCTACATCCGTCTTCAGAAAATCTTAGCTCGACAACGCAAAAACCCAACAAAAATAAACTTAATGTACATATGTTGTAGGGAGAAACGCTTATTTATGAATCATCGTACTGGCAGTTGGAGAAATCGTCATATAAGTATACAAGGTTAAGGTAAACTGCCAGAATCACCACTATATGTACGTCTACAACGATGACGTAATAAACACACAGTAAGAATCTTTATTAGAAACCACTGTACTTACACAACAAACAGGAATTTCTCGTCTAAAAGAGTTCTATCTTTTTTACGAGATATCTGTTTTCTATAAGAACAAATATTCTTAAAATTATTAACCAGATACAATACTGGAGCAGTCTGTCGGAGGTGCATGTAACTTGAAACAAACAAACACGATCCAAAACATGGCACTTATTAAATAACACAGCCAGTCGGTACACACCAATACACCAGCTACATGATGAAATATTTAAAGGTGGTTTTTGATATCTTAAAAATATCGTTCATTTTCTCTCTAGTAAAACATGTAGTGAGAATGAATTAGACCCAAAATTGTGCTGAATGTTTTGCCGATAATATCCTTACTTTGTGTTAGGTGCAATTCTTAGCATGGGCAATATCATATAACAGATGCATGTTGGAGATGAAATCGTAACTCTTCAGATTAGAGGTAATATTCGACGGTACGTACATGTAGTATTAGTAACGCGTTTGGTAGGATCATGTGACAAACACTGAATTAAACAGACCACAAAACGTCACCAGTAGCTAACGGACGTTTTCCGCTATGTAAATGTAACTACTGTTTTATCATAAGTTTTTAGAAAGTTCACTGTGTGTCGATGGAGTAAACCGCCACTTATAAACCACATGTAAAGACCACTGTTAATAATTTAAGCCTATATTTCCGAGAATCATCACAACTTCAATATACTTCAACCACATAGCTAACATTCTTGGGTCGTGTACTTCCCTCTTCATCATTGATGTATTTTTGGCCTCCAGTTCAACATACAAAATAACAAGCAAGATATTCTACCGTATTATCTTCTAAAGAGGTTCAAACGAGTAGGTTATTAACCTACGACCCCATGATTTCACTTAAGAAGAAGGATGCTGTATTCAGGAAGTTGAAATTTGTTGCACTTTTATTAACTATTCTTTTTTCTGTGTAACTGTCGCGAAAGAGTTTTCTTTTCCCGCGCCAACTCTCCCTTACATAATCTAAAAACATTGGAATTTTCCCGGTGGACATGGATAAGGCTTGTGCCGGCAGACTTGCTCTCTTACATTATCTTGAAAATATCGGAGCTCTCTCACAAGTATAGGCCGAATTATTCTAATATGCTATCGACTTTTTTTAGATCGGTCTGGAGACGATGAATGACGTCAGAATTATAGTTTATCGACTCCAGATCGATATAGAAAAAATCGATAGAACGTCAGTATAATTCGGACTACCGTAGACATTGTGGAAAAGCTTTCAGCTGTCAAACTTACCCTTGCGTCGTCTAAAACCATGAAATATGAGCCCTCCGTTGGATATACCTTTCCCAGTACAACTCTCCCTTACATCATTTCGAAAACGTCGGAGCTCTCCGACACAGCTGTAGCTCATGACCTAACCATTTTGTGTTTTATTCTGCAATCTACTTAGAAAAAATGTACTGTCATGTCACCAGTGTACAGTAATACTGGCTCAAAGCCTCTTAGTTAGTTTTGTTAAAAATCCCTCCTCGAATTTATTTCCCTTCCTGTGAATATTTTTCGTCATGACAGGAGTCATTTTATTTGTGATTTAAATAATCCAGATACAGTGATGACCTGTTTGGTCTGACCAAAATGCTGATCAATGACGTCATCAAACAATCGATACAAAAAGATGATATTAGTAGCCATTAGTCATGCCTTTAGACTCCTCGAATTAGACAAACCGGGTCCTGAACCCTGATCACCGTCAAGGTCCCTCACGAGTAACACACGTGTTCAGCATAGTTCATAGATCGCTACCACAAACAGTGAAGTGAGTAAACCTAGAAATATTTTTCAAGCCAGACATAGCTGTATAGGTAGTACGGAGTTCTGTTAGTGTAGTTAGGGCTTCAGCGATCTTAAGAAATTACATATTTTCTTTCTTCACCGCACGCGTCGATAGTCACCTTACTGCGGGAAAACGCGATGTTTTGATAATGTTGAAATGTGAAATAGCCACAGGGCTGTAGTTTAACTGGTGGTTTAAAATTCACATTATCATTCAGTACGCGTGACATTACAGAATAAAATGTCCTTATACGTGTAGATTTGTATACTTTCATTGTTTCTACTCGGTAATCAGTACAGTGTACCTACTTTTTTTAGTGGTATTGCAGTCCAATATAAATAAACACGTATATCTCGACAATTTACGTCAAATGGTGTAACTTGTATTCCAGATCAGAATAACTTGACTATATTTGGAGTTCGGAAAAAGAAGAGAATTCCGTGGGTCTGGTATAGTAAAGACTATGCTGGAGACGGATTCGGGATAATTGTATTGTAAATACAAGGGGTGGTGGCTTTGGGATAACTACCTACTGGTGAGGGGTTAGGACCTAATGGGGAGGGGTTTGGACCTTTTGTCGAGGGGCTAATGATAACTACCTACTGGGGAGGGGTTAGGACCTACTGTGGAGGGGCTAAGGATAACTACCTACTGGGGAGGGGTTAGGATCTATTATGGAGGAGCTAAGGATAACTACCTACTGGGGAGGGAATAGGACCTACTGGGGAGGGGCTAAGGATAACTACCTACTGGGGAGGGGTTTGGACCTTTTGTGGAGGGGCTAAGGATAACTACCTACTGTGGAGGGGTTAGGACTTACTGGGGAGGGGCTAAGGATAACTACCTACTGGGGAGGGGTTTGGACCTTTTGTGGAGGGGCTAAGGATAACTACCTACTGTGGAGGGGTTAGGACCTACTGTGGAGGGGTTAGGACCTACTGTGGAGGGGTTAGGACCTACTGGGGAGGGAATAGGACCTACTGTGGAGGGGTTAGGACCTACTGTGGAGGGGCTAAGGATAACTACCTACTGGGGAGGGGTTTGGACCTTTTGTGGAGGGGCTAAGGATAACTACCTACTGGGGAGGGGTTAGGACCTACTGTGGAGGGGCTAAGGATAACTACCTACTGGGGAGGGGTTAGGACCTATTATGGTGGAGCTAAGGATAACTACCTACTGGGGAGGGGTTAGGAGCTTTGTGGAGGGGCTAAGGATAACTACCTACTATGGAGGGGTTAGGACCTATTATGGAGGAGCTAATGATAACTACCTACTGGGGAGGGGTTAGGACCTACTGTGGAGGGGCTAAGGATAACTACCTACTGGGGAGGGGTTAGGACCTACTGTGGAGGGGCTAAGGATAACTACCTACTGGGGAGGGGTTAGGAGCTTTGTGGAGGGGCTAAGGATAACTACCTACTGGGGAGGGGTTAGGACCTATTATGGAGGAGCTAAGGATAACTACCTACTGGGGAGGGAATAGGACCTATTATGGAGGGGTTAGGACCTACTGTGGAGGGGCTAAGGATAACTACCTACTGGGGAGGGGTTAGGACCTACTGTGGAGGGGCTAAGGATAACTACCTACTGTGGAGGGGCTAAGGATAACTACCTACTGGGGAGGGGTTAGGACCTACTGTGGAGGGGCTAAGGATAACTACCTACTGGGGAGGGGTTAGGATCTACTGTGGAGGGGCTAAGGATAACTACCTACTGGGGAGGGGTTTGGACCTTTTGTGGAGGGGCTAAGGGGTTAGGACCTAACTAAGGATACCTACTGGGGAGGGGTTTGGACCTTTTGTGGAGGGGCTAAGGATAACTACCTACTGGGGAGGGGTTAGGTTTGTGGAGGGGCTAGGATAACTACCTACTGGGGAGGGGTTAGGAGCTACCTAAGGATAACTACTGGGGAGGGGTTTGGACCTACTTGTGGAGGGGCTAAGGATAACTACCTACTGGGGAGGGGTTAGGACCTACTGTGGAGGGGCTAAGGATAACTACCTACTGGGGAGGGGTTAGGAGCTTTGTGGAGGGGCTAAGGATAACTACCTACTGGGGAGGGGTTAGGAGCTTTGTGGAGGGGCTAAGGATAACTACCTACTGGGGAGGGAATAGGACCTACTGTGGAGGGGCTAAGGATAACTACCTACTGGGGAGGGGTTAGGAGCTTTGTGGAGGGGCTAAGGATAACTACCTACTGGGGAGGGGTTAGGACCTACTGTGGAGAGGCTAAGGATAACTACCTACTGGGGAGGGGTTAGAAGCTTTGTGGAGGGGCTAAGGATAACTACCTACTGGGGAGGGGTTAGGACCTATTATGGAGGGGTTAGGACCTACTGTGGAGGGGCTAAGGATAACTACCTACTGGGGAGGGGTTAGGACTTACTGGGGAGGGGCTAAGGATAACTACCTACTGGGGAGGGGTTAGGACTTACTGGGGAGGGGCTAAGGATAACTACCTACTGGGGAGGGGTTAGGAGCTTTGTGGAGGGGCTAAGGATAACTACCTACTGGGGAGGGGTTAGGAGCTTTGTGGAGGGGCTAAGGATAACTACCTACTGGGGAGGGGTTAGGACCTACTGTGAAGGGGTTAGGACCTACTGTGGAGGGGCTAAGGATAACTACCTACTGGGGAGGGGTTAGGACCTACTGTGGAGGGTTAGGACCTACTGTTGAGAGGCTAAAGATAACTACCTACTGGGGAGGGGTTAGGACCTACTGTGGAGGGGCTAAGGATAACTACCTACTGGGGAGGGGTTAGGAGCTTTGTGGAGGGGCTAAGGATAACTACCTACTGGGGAGGGGTTAGGACCTTTTGTGGAGGGGCTAAGGATAACTACCTACTGGGGAGGGGTTAAGAGCTTTTGTTGAGGGGCTAAGTATAACTACCTTCTGGGGAGGGGTTAAGAGCTTTGTGGAGGGGCTAAGGATAACTACCTACTGGGGAGGGAATAGGACCTACTGTGGAGGGGTTAGGACCTACTGTGGAGGGGCTAAGGATAACTACCTACTGGGGAGGGGTTAGGACCTATTATGGAGGAGCTAAGGATAACTACCTACTGGGGAGGGAATAGGACCTACTGTGGAGGGGTTAGGACCTACTGTGGAGGGGCTAAGGATAACTACCTACTGTGGAGGGGTTAGGACCTACTGTGGAGGGGCTAAGGATAACTACCTACTGGGGAGGGGTTAGGACCTATTATGGAGGAGCTAAGGATAACTACCTACTGGGGAGGGGTTAGGACCTTTTGTGGAGGGGCTAAGGATAACTACCTACTGGGGAGGGGTTAAGAGCTTTGTGGAGGGGCTAAGGTTAACCACCTACTGGGGAGGAATAACTGCTATACCCACCAGGGAGCTTCCTACAAGAGTGAGATCGGCAAGAATAGGGATTATCTAACAAACCGGGGTTAGGGATAACTATGTGCCAAGAATGGGTTAAGGATAAGTACCTCCAGCAATGCTACTTACCAGTTTAAGATCGGGAGGGGTAAGGGAAGTAATGTTGATAACTGCCTGGCGCAGAGCTGCATTGTACTTACCAGGGTAAGTTGGAGAGGGGTTAGGGATATGTACCTACCAAGGAGGGGTTAAGGATAAATACCTACCCCACAGTTACTTACAAGGTTGTAGGGGTTGGGGAGGGAATAAAGATACCTACCAACAGGATGGGGATAAGGGATTACTACCTACCTGGAGCTGCATGGTACCTTCCAAGGTGAGGGATTGGGCATTGCCTTTCGGAGAAGGGCAGGGATAACTACCTACCAATGATAAGCAAGGTGAGGTCGGGGTTAGAGATAGCTACCTACCCGAGGCGAATCTCCTTCCAAACAGGTTGTCGTTACGGCCCTTTAACGTAAGGAGACAGTCTAGTCCACTTTGGGAGTTTACCACTTCCCGAATACACATGATACACTCCATCCTCAGAACCATGTCCGAGAAATGAGTCCCTCCAATCTCACCAAGCTTCTTTAGACATTGGAAAAGGAATCCGAGACCGTCAAACTCCAGGAATTCCGACATCCAGTCGCGGTCATTTCCCTTGATGGACCGCCGTAATTTGGCCAAGTTAGCAATGGTAGGATTCCGAATCCATTGGAGAAAGTTGACGGCGTCTGCGCCCCCGGCTCCTCTGTCCGGAGAGCTCTCGTCCTCGGAGTTCCCCAAGTCCAATCCCACAACAAATCCATCAGATCGGTGCCGCTGGACTCGTTTCTGTTTTCGTTTGTTGGCGAACCTGCTGGCCTTTGTGACTTTGACCACTCCGTTTGAATGTTTTGGTGTGTCCATTGTTCCCTATCGATGGTAACCAAAACAATCCCCGATTGTATTCATCAAGGTACCAATGCGCATCCGAACCACACGGTATGCATGTGCGCAATGGATAGTTTAGACTTGTTGGGAAGTTTGAGAAGCCTTATGTTCCAGTATACACAAGCGGGGAACATCCCTGTTGTTGGTGCGTGATAATATCACACATTTACAGACAGCTTCTCGGAGGGAGTGCACAAATTGCCTACCGGCACGTGTATATAACTGTTATACAGCACATCGCAGCAATTTTTACACAAACAATACATATACTTGTATTAGCACTGTATGGTTTTACCTATACAGCGGTCTATAGTATACAGTAGTGTAATTGATGACAGACCGATCAAATAGCGCCACTCAGGCGACTAATGACATTTATCTTGCATCGGCACACTCGGAACCTCTCGTACAGGAACAGGAGAACACATTCACTGATGTGTACGTACACATATTAGTGGTTAGACTGACTCATGACATAAAAGAGTGTGAAAAATGCATTCGTTGCCTTACCACTTGTACGGCACAATGAGATCAGCGGCCTTGAAATTCGGCAGAATTATTTCTACAGAAATTTTAGTTTCACTGTGCTATAACGACGATATCACGACACTCTAGCGGGTCACTGGGCACGATATCACGACACTCTAGCGGGTCACTGGACACGATATCACGACACTTCAGCGGGTCACTGGACACGATATCACGACATTCCCGCGGGTCACATAGTACTGGGCAACATGTCCATACTGTTTACCTTGTCTTAAAGAATATTATGTAACATTCAATGACCATACAAGATTTTTTTAGACGGTGTAAATTGTAGATATTTTTAGATAGCAATGCGAAAACATTCCGTCAAAACTGGCCAGAAAAATCAAGCCTGTCTGATTAATAAAAAGTATCACTTCTGTGTAACTTCGATAGAAAAGTCCAATCCCCAATGTCGTTTATAATTCGTATCTGTGTGCATTTGGAGCCCTTTTTTTCAATATTTTGAACATGTCTCGATGTTATTCTTTGAACGCAGTCATATAATTAAATATACCAGGTCCTTGAGTTTTACAAAGTTCTACAACCATCACCAGGTCTTCCTTAGGTAGAGTGATTTCTAACAGACATACTTTAAGGGTAGCATTACTTTTAATTCGCTATTTCCATTCATCTTTCTATCACCTCTAATGGTAAACACGATTCTCTCTCTATAAAGTTTCCTTCGAGTCTTTGAAAATAAATTAGTTCTTTGCTCTTTCAATTTTTATTTATTTTTGATATTTTAAGTTCAAACAAAAATTCACTGATTTTATTATGAAGTACATTTGTTCGAGATCCTTGTCATTAACAACGCGGTTGAACCTGAATCGACAATATTGACTTTGAAGTCATTAAGAGATGGATGTTTTGAAATGGTCATTAAGTGTTTTACACATTTGGTAGCCTCCATCACAAATAGTTTTAACAGTCATCGCTATAAAGAAGACAAGGTTAAATAAAGGTATGACAGCAAGAAGAACCAAGTAAACAGAACACATATTTTTCTTTCAGGAACAATACAAAGACACGATTATATCAACCTAGAATGATTTCACATCTACGTTATCCTGTGACTGGTCTTAATGAATAGATATCCAGGGGGTTGTTTGTCTTTTAAGGCATTAGACCAATAGGTTTTCTAGAATCGTCTGGTCCTTAATAGCAAATTGAAATTACATTCTACGTTAAATGGGCTCTCTAAAGTTTTGTGATAAGATTAGAGTTTTTCTGTTGATGAATTTTGGGAAGTTTTGATTTTAGACATTAGATTGAAAGCAAAAATTCAACATGTTTCCGACTACATGCCTGTGGCGGGAAACAATTCATTTTCACATCTCATTCTTATTTCTTCCTGAATAAAACACATTCTCTGTTATTTTCGCGGCAACCATTTTAAAACAATATTTCGTCTTCCATTACAAGGTACATATATACTTTGATAGCAAAGGAAAAAATAATGTGAAAAAAACTCTGTTTTAACGAGCGTTAAAGTGCATAGCAACAAAAAAATGAAAAAGTTCCGAAATTACTTAAATCCTTTACTTCATCAACTCATAGAATTAATATTTTTAAGCTTTATCAGGAAAATGGTATGCCAAGTCGGATTTCCTAAATTTAATTCTGTGATTTGTGTTGATAATTCGTGCAAAATTTAGTTGGAATCCACTCAGGACTTCCAGACTTATACTCAAGAGTAGCAAACAGAAAACGTTGACGTTGTTTTTGATGCTGTAAACCGAATCACAACGGCAACTATGCCGTCAAAAAAAGTAGTCCACAGGTGAAATTTCTTCAGAATATCATAAAATTCGCTCTCTTTGAAGTAATAGGTATAAGTATAGATAACAAAATTTATTAGAACACAAAAGTCCAAGATATCATGTTGGAATTCACGTTGTATTGTATCATGTCTTACTTCCGGTCAAACGTCAAAGAAGTGCATCCTTAATTATATGACGTCATTGCAACAACGCGTGTCATTTGACCGCTAGTCAGGGAGACGTAAGAAAATAGCGTAATGTTATGACGGCTTGTCAAGCCGACGTCAGCAACTAATTATGAATGGACGGCTGGACATGGAAACATCAACAGCTTAGGTCAAGAGAGGACGACTGGACATTGAAACATAAACAGCTAAGGACATAGGACGACTAGTCAGGGGAGACTTCACTCGGCTAAAGGTCATACGAGGACCGCTGGACATTCAGACGTCAACAAGATCATATTAGAACTGAAAATTCTTAAATATAGTTGAATGGTATCCTGATTAATTCTAAGCTCTTCAGTGTCAACAAAGAAACCTCCGACACTGGAGAAGTTGGGATCCACTTCCAAGTCATTCATAAATACGTTTTTCTTTCATTTATTTATTTATTTATTTATTTATTTATTTATTTATTTATCTATTTGTATTTTGAAATGTTTTAATGTAAAAACACACTACTAGAGATAATCCTAACAATCGTCAGTTTGAAGATCCGTATTCAATTTCTTTCATCCTTTGTTTGATATTGGCACCGTAATACGTAGGATCTCCATGATTTATTTACCAGCAAACAAGTGTATTGTTCTTTAATTCAGAGAACCGAAACATTAATAGTGGAGACAAATCTGGATTCGGTTTCTATAAAAGCAGATGAGAAAACATCATACGAAGAACTGTTAAGACTATCCAAAACACATTCCGGTATTCCCATGTTTTATCTTTTTCAGTGAACTATGTCGTAACTCACTAAGGCTTATTTATAGAATGAATACGATATTTTTAGAATGTAATTTGGCAGCAGATAGTACTATTTACTGGTTAGAACGAGTAAAAAATGCATTAAACATTCGTCTTAAGCCTAATAGCAGAATATCAGTCGAATGTGACTCACCAATAAGTAGACGATGTGAAACAAGAGCGATTTCATACATACCCGAATTTATTTATTACTTTGCAAAGTTAACATTTCAATGGTAGACAAGTGATTTTCTATTAAAAGGGAGATAACTCAAAAACTGTTTTTTGCAGTCGGAACACCTCGGCTGATTCGTTATTTAACTATGATGGAAGGCACTGCTATCGAGGCAAGGTGTTCCGAATGTGTGTGTGTGTGTGGGTTTTTTTTTTTTACATGAAGGGAGGTAACCCATACTTACTTATGTGAGCTACCTCTTCAGCTAATAGTGGACGTAAAACCGTTAAATAAATAAACAATCTGAAAGACTCATTTGTCTGATATCTAGAAATTATCAGCACAAGAGCGATTTTCATTTATTTTTAAACAATATTTTTATTCGATATTCAACAATACAGTTGAAACTCGTTGTCTCAAAATCGCTAGAGTCGAAATTCCGTTTGAGTCGAAATAATTTTCACAGCCCATTGAATTAAGATATATCAAATATAGGTCATACAAAAGTACACATAATTGTGTCTCTGGTATCAATGTGTGTGATTGATTTACAAAAAGTGTTCAGTTATTAGATACGCATGAATAGTTCATACCCCGAAATCCGATTATTGTAGTTATCCTCGTAATATGAAGTTGAGATTGGCCAAGATAGAAAAATACGTAGTCTTTATCTCTAAGCGCGCGATAAAAACCGGGGTAACCGGGGAAACCCACGCGGTCGAGCAGTTGATCCAATACTTTTTTTCACATCCGCCTGGGAAATCGAACCCTACACGCCTAGGTGGACGGAGAGTGCGTGATCACCGCACCCACCGACAATGTCCATTGCCTCTCTGCTATCAGTATAATTGATTTACTTTAATTTCAACAATCCCAAAACAAAAGTTATTAATTAAGAAATGTGTCAAATGCCAAACATCTGCGTTTACAAAGAAAAGTATCATATAAGTCAAGAATGCTATAGTATAATGATTAAAAGGACTGTGTATTCTGTATATTGTACGTGTTATGATTTTCATACATTTTTTATTAGGAGGTTTTAATTATGATGGTAACGCTTTTCCTTTGTCTATTAAACACAGCTCGTTTTCCTTGCGGATTTTGCCAAACACGTCGACATATATAAGTGCTTTTAAGGAATTTCTCACCGAGAATTACCCTGTCACTTGAGCCCTCTAAACCTCACTTCCTCTCGGCCTTACTGTTTCTTATCTTAGTGGTACAGTAAAATTTTTACATCCTGTTATTTAAATAAAAACTGTACGCGAAATTCTTTTCTAAACGAAAGCAACGCACTGGTATCCAAATGACATTCTTACATCGGTGTTGTATTTCTACAGAAACTTTGTCGATTAAAGCATGCTTTGAACGGACATACCGCAGTCTAGCAAAAGTACACAAGCTCAGCTCAGTTCAGTTGATTTACTTTAAACCTTACGGTTTATCAGTACAGTGCATATATTTACAGTGCAAGTACAAACACAACAACAAACATAGGAAATACATAGCACACAGCACACACAGACCACGTACACAGGATCAAAGTGTAGAGAATAAGTCCAGATATCTAACTCTACACATATAAATTAAATTAATGTCTTAAACAGTATTTATTCTCCTATTGTTACTAATACTTATAAATTTTCCTAAATTCGACAGATCTTTAGTATTTTCTGTTTCCAAAAGTTGTATAAATTTTGCCATACTTGGTTTCATATAGTAATACTTTTTAATAAAACGTCTCCTTATATCTTTATAATGTTCGCATTTTAAAATAAAGTGATACTCATCTTTAATATCGCCACTCGTACAAAAGTTGCAAACTCTATCAATTCTTTCAACGTTATTGTATCTACCGGTTTCAATATACAACTTGTGCGATGATAATCTAATTTTGCAATTTCTTTGATATTTTGTGAACCAATAGATTTTGTTAAATACTGTTTAAGACAAAATTTACCACTAATAAATTTATACAATGAACACTTTGAAGACAACTCAATCAAACTCATACATTCTTGCTGAAAAACATCACACATCCTACATTTAATTACATTCAGAATAAAAGCTTCATTACTAAAATAATTATTGTCCCACAAATATCCTAAGCACTCATCTAGCATACTAGCATATATGGGAGGGGGGGGGGGGGTTCCTTAATGACTGTCGACTTTAGATATGAATCCAATTTATAAGATGAACACTTTTCCTGGGAGATATCTTTTTTGATGTCAACAAAAATCAAATGTTTTCCCATGCCATTCATAATGTACAATTACTTATTACTCTTGAATCATCGGATATAATATCATTTAAAACACGTGATATAGATCACATGACCAGGTATTGTATATTACGTAACTGATGATGTAACTCTAACACAAATAAGAATGTGCGTGAGGGGAGTATAACAAAAATATTACCGAACTAAATTTGTGAAACTCGACACCTCAATTTAACAATAAGAAGGACATTTACATAACATTATTTGTCTCTCATGAATAAAAATCTCCGACACGAGGCTTGATCGTCAACTCGGTGCTATAGATACCAACGCTGTCTTTAAGTTCGACAGGTAATATTTCCACGATCTATAACATAACCTAGTTCTAGAAAAACGTTGTATCTGCAATAAACTCTAAATCTTATACTACAACTCCAATGGAAGCAATTAAATATGTTCTCTGAGAGGCGAGGAACAACTCCGTACAAATAAACTTGAAAGTCTATGAAAAACTATGAAATTTTAATCCCTAACCAACCGTGACAAACAAGATACATTTTATGTACTGAAATGACACGTCAAAACATGAACATCAGAACCCTACGCAATGCTCCGCTATAGGAAGGATTCCCACGTTACCCAGGGAGGCTGTACGGCTGTACCAAAGAGGATTACTAATGATCCCCCCACCTTCCCACCCTCTCAGCTTTTCACTTGCCTTTGACACGCGCATACGGGTAGACTAGTGTATACCATGATAACATAAGCTTACAACAAACTGGAAATACATATACATAAAAATAGCTGTTTCAGTTTTTTAGACCGGTTTTGAAATTCGTTAAAAAATGTTGTCAACAACGCTTTTCATGTTTTATTACTCCCAGCTTTTAGGTTATATAATATCCGCGATTATGATTCAACATGCATTTTCAGCCTTTTAAATTGCTTTATACATGAAGTAATGCCTATGTTCAATTATAATCACAACATGGTTTATAAAATCGTTATAATGTATGCAGGTGTCGGATACATGCTACTGGTTTCTAAGTAAATCCTTGTTTTTCATCATCATAAATTTAATGACTGTAAATATATTACACTTTGTATAACCCAGTTGGTCTCGAGAAAATGTGATGAACTCAAAGTTTATACAACACAAAGCAAACGATTAAAAACAAACAAATTATACCTTTAGCATGTAGATTTAATAATGACGAACTATTTTAGTAATATTACAAAATTGAAGGTTGAAGCGAAATAACAACGCAATGTTTGTGTCAGAGTAATACCACCAAATCTATCGGCAGAAAAGTAATGCACTAAACACTTATATATGAAGACGGGCCTAAAGAAGAGCAAATCAGATTAAACTTACAGGTAAACAAAGTGACACAGTGCAGAACAACTCTTCACAGGGGTTCAAACTAGCAGAGGTTATCAGTTTCACAATGTCTACTTTTTTCATGTTATCACAGAATGAAAGCAGAGTATAACCTTTCGCAAAAGTAGGTGTCATCTGGGCCAAAATACTTTCGTTGTGTTTGTACAGAGACGTATATATATACGTCTCTGGTTTGTAGTAGAATGAATTCATACATAAAACTTGTACATGTGTACACCTCAGTAAAATTTGGATAAAAGTCACATTACGTAGAAATCTGTCCTTAATCTGCTCTTTGTGACTTTTCTGTTAATAAAATTGCTAACATCCTGTTTCACGTTACATCTATTACCTCAAAAATATAAACTATTAATAAACCATATATCAAATAATGATTAATATATCAATAAATATTATAAGTGTTTTCTTAAGCTCCTACACGGAATGGTTTGTGTTTCTTAGGAATTCGAAATCACTAATCGCCACGGGCACTCGAGGCAAAGGAATCAAGCTTTTAGGCCAAGCTTAAAGAAGACAATATGACAAATTTTAATTTTCTCTTCCGTGACAGTTTATCGAATAGACTTGGGATAAGCGCTCCCAAGTTTGTCTGAAAATAATATCACACAGTATCCAACTGCCTCTGGATAAAATTCACAGATAGTACCCAACTGTCCTAAATATTTCTGATAACGATTAATTTATCTTGAAAAGGATTCCATTCAAAACTATCGTTTATTATTTTAATATTTTGCAAATGTTCAAAAGTGTTTAGAACGAACGCACTTTGGTTTACTTTTTCTAATAAGAGAGAAGAAAATCGATGCGAGTTTCATGTTAAAATGAACATTTCGGAGGCATTTTTCCTGACACGTTAGCTGTAGTTTACGAATGATAATGTACAACCTCCTTTCTACCAATGTTTTTGACTCTACGGTGAAATATGGCCCCAGTGTTAGGTCTTCCATGGCGACTGTTTGAAGACCACGATTTCCAGGCCAATGTCTTGTAATTTTGATGTAAAAATTTCAAACTTTATCCTTACAACTTTCTTATTTTTTCTTGATCCCAGAACATCCTGATATGTGTCTTTACCTGACAGAGTTTTACCTACAAGCCCATTGACATCAGATGGAATGTGGTAACTTCAAGCTATGCTTCTTATATATAAGGTATATAAGTAAGTTAATGATTTAAATGGACTCCTTTGCACGGCCAGGAGGTGGGGG
Organism: Ylistrum balloti; assembly: GCF_031769215.1. Taxonomy (NCBI): domain Eukaryota; kingdom Metazoa; phylum Mollusca; class Bivalvia; order Pectinida; family Pectinidae; genus Ylistrum; species Ylistrum balloti. Next base: position 39,591 of record NW_026782450.1, on the reverse strand, counting down.
TTGGGTTCTGTTGACGTACACATTCATTCATGCTTTCTTTGTGTTTTACAACAGCTTGGAGAGACACATAACAAAGTAGTCTAACACTTACTTTGATAATAATTCATATTAATGTAATTGACAATAACTAGGGCTTTTCACCAACTGGTGAAAAGACCTATTGTTTTTGCTGTGTTTCTGATAATTAGGTCTTTTCACCCAAAGGTGAAAAGACCTATTGTTATTGTTAAGTTTCTTATTCTTCTTATTCTTCTTTTATTTTTCCGTATTTTGTGGAGTCTCTATCTTTAGATGAGTGAAAGAAAGGTTGATGGTTTTGTTAGTATGTTTTAATGAAGGTCTGAAGGTCTTACAGGAACATTTTCAAATATGTCAAACATCCAATATGGCCGCCATGACGTCATAAACTAAAAACATTAAAACTGCTGTAACTTAAAAACCATTCATTGTGGAGAGTTTGTGCAATTATATTATTTGTAGAAACTTTCCATATCCAAATTTTTGTCGTGATATCTTATCAGAAAATATGTCGAATAAAAACGTTTGCTGTTGGGTCAAAGGTCACAAATTTTAAAAAATGTTCATTTTTCAAGATGTTTGAAAAATTCTTTCATGAATCAATGCAGAATGATTATCTGATGACGTTGATATATTCACTTTTTCCGTAACGTTTTTCGTTACCGTTTTACGCCATTTTGAAAATTTCCTTTGATCTTTTGAAATGCCGACAAAAAATTTGAACTTGAATTATTCCAAAATATTCCATAAATATCGGATTTAATTGGTATGAAAAAGTTTCCCCATATTCATTTTAGTAATTGGTGAGATTGTGAACCAGGTTGAAAAGACAAAATGACCGCCAAGACGTCATTTCCTATTTTAGCTTAGTGTCAGCATCTCATGAACGGCTCCATGTACTGAATTCAACTTTGGGTATGTGATGTAGAATTAAATATAAATAACATTTCTCATGAAACTTTTTTCTATAAAACAACAACTCCGGTTCCCGGTAGGGGTCAAATTTTAAAAAGTGCGATTTTGAGATACAAACTTCAAAAATCTTCTTCTCAAAAACCAAAAGGCCTAAGGTCATAATATTTGGTCCAAGTCATACTCAAGTGGTGGAAAAGTAGGTTTGTTAATATGAACGACCTTGACTTATGTTCAAGATCACTGGGTCAATTATGTCAAATTTATTGAGATAAAGTTTTCCAATAACAAAAACGTGTAGGGCTCTCATATTTGCTATGTAGCATGCTCGGATATAGTACTACCAAATTGGACAAAAATACCCCGTCATACGTCAACTTCCGGTTTTCGGTAGGCGTCGAATTTCTAGGGTTCAATTTTGTGACATAACATTTTAAAATCTTCTTCTCAAAACCAAAAGGCCTAATTTCATGATATTTGGTCAATATCATACTCAAGTAGTGGAAAATAAAGTTTGTAAATATGAACGACCTTGATTCATGTTCAAGGTCACAGGGGTCAAATATATTTGAACCTTCAAAATTGTTTAAGTTATTTTGATGTAGTTACACTTCATTAAAGTTTTAAAATAGAAAGTTCGTCTTTTGATATGTTATAGATATTAACAAACGAAGAAATTTTCTCATATATTGTTATCAGGAAAAATGTCAACTTCCGGTTTCCGAAAGGGGTCAAAGTTCAAATATACAAAATAGGGTACCAGTGTTCAACAATCTTCTTGTCAAGTTCCACAAGGTCTAGTTAAACTTGTTATTGTTAAATTCCATCTTAACGACATGTATTCCCGTCCATTCATATCATAATTCTGTGTTTATCACATGGATGCTACAAGGTTATAAAGACAAAGTTGAAAAAAACGGAAATAATCATTCTTCATATTCTTTATTGCATATAATTAAAACAAGTTATGATTAGATATAATTTGACAAAATTTACGCAACAATGTAACCATTGGACAGTACGACAAGGTGATAGTGTGACAAATACACACGGCAATGTAACAATTCGACAATACGACAAGGTGACAGTGTGATAGATATACACGGCAATGTAACAATTCGACAGTACAACAAGGTGATAGTGTGATAGATATACACGGCAATGTAACAATTCGACAGTACGACAAGGTGACAGTGTGACAAATATACACGGCAATGTAACAATTCGACAGTACGACAAGGTGATAGTGTGACAAATATACACGGCAATGTAACCATTCGACAGTACAACAAGGTGACAGTGTGACAAATATACACACAGCATTGTAACAGTACGACAACCTGAAAATGCGATAAAAATATTCCACCAACACATCGTTTTACCGCGTTGTCGCGTTAGCGGAATGGTAGGAATCGGTCAGCATTCTTCAAGATATGTAAACATCCGGAATCAATTATGAACACTTAAACTTTGTAGGAATGTCACAAATATTTCCACTATGGCGTTCAGGTAACGTGCGTTTTGATACGGCAGCTTTACTTTATCAATCATATGTTTTGAGGTCCATATTTGTTTTTTTTTGTTTTCGAAGTCTCATTCACTGCTCCATTGATCTAGGCTTAGTGAACTTGTTAAATTAATTTCATCCGAAAACTTTTGAATTCCTGACTAAAAACCTGCAAAGAGATGGAATACTTCACACTCGGAAATGCGGATATAAAGGATGTTAATTGCTATTAATTGATTATTTTAACCGTTATCGATTGGTGAATGTTTTGAATGTTTTTTCAGCGTTAGAAATACCCCCTGGTGTTGAGGAATGGACTTTGCCAAACTATTTTTAAGTAAGTGCTTCTGAATACTATCTAGCTGTAAAAATTAATACATAAGCAGCTGAATGCTGCTTTAAAATAACAGAAAACATATACTTCAGATGTCACTATACAATACAAATGAAGCTATCACAGTACTTAACATTAAATAAATTACCGGAAACCACATTACTAATATGACCAAAAATGTCACAGAGTTAAATTTGCCATGGGTTTCACAGTACAAAACCAACTAAAGCTGTCAAAAATTAAACTAAATGTAGACGTCACAGTACAAAAATTAACTTTAGGTAAAACAGTACTAAACATAGTGTGGATATCACTACAGCACTTAATTAACTGTAGATGTTGCAATACTTAACTTACTATAGGTGTCACTGTTTAAGATTTGTTGTAGGTGTCACAATGCTAAATGAACTGCAGGTATCAAATAACTAAACTTACTGTCGGTATCACATGACTAAACTTACTGTCGAAGTCACATTACCAAACTTACTGTCGAAGTCACATTACTAAACTTACTGTCGATGTCACATTACTAAACTTACTGTCGATATCACATGACTAAACTTACTGTCGAACTTACTGTCGATATCACATGACTAAACTTACTGTCGATATCACATGACTAAACTTACTGTCGAAGTCACATTACTAAACTTACTGTCGATATCACATGACTAAACTTACTGTCGATATCACATGACTAAACTTACTGTCGATGTCACATGACTAAACTTACTGTCGATGTCACATGACTAAACTTACTGTCGATATCACATGACTAAACTTACTGTCGATGTCACATGACTAAACTTACTGTCGATGTCACATGACTAAGCTTACTGTCGATATCACATGACTAAACTTACTGTCGATGTCACATGACAAAACTTACTGTCGATATCACATGACCAAACTTACTGTCGATGTCACATGACTAAACTTACTGTCGATGTCACATGACAAAACTTACTGTCGATATCACATGACTAAACTTACCGTCGATGTCACATGACTAAACTTACTGTCGATATCACCTGACTAAACTTACTGTCGATGTCACATGACAAAACTTACTGTCGATATCACATGACTAAACTTACTGTCGATGTCACAGCACTTAGCAAACTGTGGTGTCAAGTACTTAACATACTCTCGGAGTTTTAATACTAAACTTACTGAACATTCAAAGTAGATGTTGATTCTGGAATATATTTTGTGAGATAGCCACTTATTTTATTTATTTATTTATTTTTTATTTTTTTCAAGTGATTGACCTCTTTCAAGGTGACATGGGTCAACTGTTTTGTGAACTTTAAGCTCTTCTTTTCTTTAGCAATAGGTATGGGACATGGTATTTGTATATTAGCATACTCAGGTTTGCAGAATTGACTTTAAGTGTACCCTGAGAGGTAAGCGATGTTGACCTTAACAAATAGTTCTGCACATAAAATACACATTGCCGAAAATGCGAATGCCGTGGAATGTTCCGTTATTGAGAAATCGCGACTTTTCTGAAAAACACACCTTTGGCTGAGAGGCGTTGACCTCGTTTTCGAGCACCCAAACCTGTGACGTCATAGGTTCAACGCTTTTGCTGATGCAGCCATATTGTCTTTACTGTGCTACGTGTGATTGTGATCTTTTTTGGATTTTCCGGAGTAATTTCTTTGTTTATTTACGGGAAAGTACTTCACATCTTCGCAATATTTAAGGTAGTGAACGTGGGGTCGGTGAATTAGCGCTTAAATCCGCTAAAATGGCTTCCTATCGAGGAGGGAAGCGGTGTGCAGCGTACGGTTGTCCTAACATTAACATGGATGGGGTGTCGATGCATGCCGTCGATAAATAAAACTAATTGTTGATTAATTAAAAGTATATTTTTTAGTTTGATATTTTGTTATTAATTCTACAACTAAACACAAAATTAAAAGTTTAAAGTTAAAAAGAAAATCGAAATAAACTTACCAACAAAGGAGATCATGCACGAAGATGTTTAGAGGAATTTGTCCAAAACACTTCGAGTTTCCGTTACCATTTGTTAGGGTGCACTATAAAGGTGCAGCCGTATTCAATAATTCAACCCTGAGAAATCTTAAAAGTTTCAGAAAGAGGTATTTTTTCCAAGATATTTTTCATCTTAACACGCAAGCAAATGCACATTTTCCCATCTTTAACAAAATGTCATCATCGTGATCTCATAGGGAAATACATTTATCAATATGCTAGGCGTGTCAGATGCTTGATAGTATTATTATTGATGACTTTGATGGTATTGAACCTGGTTCTCATTTCAGAACGTGACATGACTTGCTTGGATGGACCACGATTTTCACGGCGCTTGCACTTCCGATACGTCTTTGGTTATCTGATTATCTCTGTACTGTTTTCAAGAATCTTCAGTTCGGTTACGAGGCCTTCTCAGTTTGTCTCGTCTCATCAACTTTGAGTGTGAATTAATCTTAACCAATAATTTAAACAAATGTACAGTATGCTTACTCTTATTACAGTTCATGTGACATTGTGTGAAAAACGTGGTGTATTGAAGTTTTGAATTTGAGGTGGGTAACACACACTTGTAATGTCGCTTGTACTTGTGATAACAATTGTCTCCCTAAGTTTTATATTGTCTTTCTAAGGTTTATATTGTCTCCCTAAGTTTTATATTGTCTTTCTAAGTTTTTTTGTCTTTCTAAGTTTTAAAAGTTTTATATTGTCTTTCTAAGTTTTTTTTGTCTTTCTATACTTGATATTGTCTTTCTAAGTTTTGACTGTTTTGATATTGTCTTTCTAGATTTTCTTTCTAAGTTTTATATTGTCTTTCTATACTTGATATTGTCTTTCTAAGTTTTGACTGTCTTTCTAAGTTTGATATTGTCTTTTTAAGTTTGATATTGTCTTCCTAAGTTTTAAAAGTTTGGTATTGTCTTTCTAAGTTTTATATTGTCTTTCTAAGTTTTGACTGTCTTTCTAAGTTTTATATTGTCTTTCTATACTTGATATTGTCTTTCTAAGTTTTGACTGTCTTTCTAAGTTTGATATTGTCTTTTTAAGTTTGATATTGTCTTTCTAAGTTTTTAAGTTTGATATCGTCTTTCTAAGTTTTATATTGTCTTTCGAAGTTTTATAATTTTCATATTGTCTTTCTAAGTTGTATAAGTTTTATATTGTCTTTCTCAGTTTTATATTGTCTTTCCAAGTTTTGATATTGTCTTTCTAAGTTTTATATTGTCTTTCCAAGTTTGATATTGTCTTTCTAAGTTTTATTTTGTCTTTCTAAGTTTGATATTGTCTTTATAAGTTTTAAATTGTCTTTCTAAGTTTTTTTGTCTTTCTAGTTTTATATTGTCTTTATAAGTTTGATATTGTCTTTATAAGTTTTATATTTTCTTTATATAGTTTGATATTGTCTTTCTTTCTAAGTTTTTTTAATATTGTCTTTATAAGTTTATATTGTCTTTCTAAGTTTGATATTGTCTTTCTAAGGTTTATATTGTCTTCCTAAGGTTTATATTGTCTTCCTAAGGTTTATATTGTCTCTCTAAGTTTTTTTTGTCTTTCTAAGTTTTAAAAGTTTTATATTGTTTTTCTAAATTTTAAAAGTTCGATATTTTCTAAGTTTTATATTGTCTTTCTAAGGTTTATATTGTCTTCCTAAGTTTTATATTGTCTTCCTAAGGTTTATATTGTCTTTCTAAGTTTTTTAAAGTTTTATTTTGTCTTTCTAAGTTTTTTTAGTTTTATATTGTCTTTATAAGTTTGATATTGTCTTTCTAAGGTTTATATTGTCTTCCTAAGTTTTATATTGTATTTAAAGCACATTTTTCCTATTTTGTTTTCCTCTTGCAGTGAATTTTGTTGAGAAGGTTGTCCTTATGAGTGTTTTCTTTTCACCTTCAAAATTTGATTTGTACAACTGGTGACCGACAAACGAAATCTCTATATTTGATATCAATTCTGATAGAGGTGTTTTGAAGAGTGAAACTGTAACATAATACAGAATCATGGCCACCTATAAGCCATTTTGTTTCCCAAGTTAGTCTGAATTTTTAAGGCACAAGTAATGAAAAAAAGCAGACTTGATATTGATAATATAATGTTAGAGAGAAATCTGTCATAATCTTTGTTAATGTTCACAAATAAAATCTAAAATAGCCATATGTTATTCATCTGATGATGTTCTACTAACAAATTTTGTGTATTTTACCTTGTAAACACTTTGTTTATGTTGTGAAAAGTCTATCATTTTTAATTCTTATAACAATAGCATTATTTCTTACATATTTCAGTTAGTAAAACTCACCGTAATATCAATATTATTGTTATTTACGAGCTAACCAATTCCTAATTTTACATCAGGGAAAAATGTGTCATGAATGAGACAGTCATTAATGTATACACAAAATAAATTCCTAATCAATGATTCAGATGTGTATAGCAGTGCTGAAATATGATGTTACAATCTCCAAGATGAATTTATTTACAATATATGATAATTCAAGGCAACACAAATAAAAACCCAAATGAAAAAATTGGGACATTCCAACATCCTTTATAATAATGAGTATTTGTTCCAAGGATAATAACTCTAGGTCTATGGATGAATGGTTGGGCAGCGCAGTGGTAATGCATTCAGCTTTCGCCTAGGCTTTGGGATTTGATTCCTGAAACAAATGTGATGAGGTCACATGCGTGTACACATTGGTTTTCCCTAAGTTCTCCAACTAAGAAATGGCCTTCCGTTTTAAAATTGGTCCAGACAAGAGCTGATGACATCTACCTTAAAGTTTGTTTAATGACAATCATTGTTATCTTTTGTCAATATATAATGATCTGATGTGTATAATGTAATAAAATTAAACCTGATTTAAACATTTTTACTGTTTTATAATAGATGTGTCTTTGTAAATGCAGTTTAGTCATCCTTTTCGTAGAATCATGGACATAGATCTTATTCAAACCGATGATAGGACAGCTTGTCTTTAGTAATTCAAAGGAAGAAAAGTATACCCTTCACTTATTGATACTTTTTAAGATGAATGAAATCTCTTGAGAAGTTCATAAGATATCTTGAACACACTTTTAACAAGAGGCACCTTGGCGCCCACCATCATTTGGTCTTTATATGTGCTTTGAAAGTTGGATCTTCTTCGCTTTGCTCTTAATGAAATTTGAACATCCATTTGCAGAAATAGCAATGATAGCCTTTAACTGCCAAATCATAGATGTTTGCCTTGAAGCCATTTGTTTTTTGTGATCAGTCACAAAATCGAACAGGCACAACTAGGGCTCAGAGGAATTTACATATAGAATATGAGAGAGATCCATTCAGTACTTCTTCAGAAATAGGGATCAAAAGCTTTACTATGCGAAATCCAATATGCCCGCCTGTCTCCTACCTTAACTGGATTTTTCTACACAGAATGATACATAAATCCTAGACTTTACTTAAAAGAAACCTACTGAAGTGAACAGATATCGCGCAGGTTTGAGATAGACATGAGGAGAGGAATTTCGGTTGTGTAAGAATAAATAAAAAAAAACTTAGACAGCTAATCCAGTTTAAAAATTCCATATGCCTCCAACTACATCCTAACCCGAATCTATCGAATGATTGACGGGAAAGTGGACGGAGCCTGTAAATCATCAATGGTTGAAATGGAGCGTCATAATTTGCAAAGAAGACGAAATAAACGTTCTTTCTTAAAACAAAATTGTGCAGATAGGCTTTGTACCATTCCGTTGATATTGCGATAAATAGTTCACTATTAGACTCAACTCGTGCTAGAATGGGGATAATACGTTAGTTTTATGTACTGGAGATTAGACAGTAAATTCTAAGGCTGTGTACCGGATGCAGATTCTGCTAACTTTCTGCAGAGTGTTGTGACAATGGATGAAACGTGGGTTCATCATTTTATCCCAGAGGCCAAACAATACTCTAAACAATAAAGGCACCCTATTTCACTCCCGCCAAAGAAGGCAAATACAGCTCCAACGGCTGGGAAGGTAATGACCTATGTTTTCTGGGATGCTAATAGTGTTCTGATGGTAGATTATCTGCAAAAGGAACAAACGATCAATGGCACATATTATACTTCATTTAGGAAATCAAACGAAATTATTAATCTCAATTGAAATTTGAATTTCCTCCTTTGAAAAATAATGCATTTGTCCGCCAAAAATAAAACCCTGAAATATGAGTGTCACAACTTATCCATCAAATAAATATATATTAATAGATGTATACCTCTACAAAACTAAAGTGTTGATAGACATATACCTCCACAACACTATAGTATTGATAGGCGTATACCTCCACAACACTATAGTATTGATAGGCGTATACCTCCACAACACTATAGTATTGATAGACATTTACCCCCACAACACTATAGTATTGATAGGCGTATACCTCCACAACACTATAGTATTGATAGGCGTATACCTCCACAACACTATAGTATTGATAGGCGTATACCTCCACAACACTATAGTATTGATAGGCGTATACCTCCACAACACTATAGTATTGATAGGCGTATACCTCTACAAAACTGAAGTATTTATAGGCGCAAGCGTTAGATAAATATGTGTTTATGAAACCTGTTACGCGTAACCAATATAAAACATGAGGGAGACATTGATTTCCTTTTCATAACCTATGTATTTTCTATGTTCATAACAAAGAATGATGCTAACCTCCACTTATTGATAGGCCTCCACAACACTATAGTATTGATAGAGTCCACATACAGTATTGATAGGCGTATACCTCCACACTCTCATGAAATTCATATCTATATGTGTTTATGAAACCTGTTACGTTTAAAACATGAGGGAGACATTGATTTCTTTTCAAAAATTTCTATGTTCATAACAAAGAATGATGCTAAACTTACCTCTGACTCATGAAATTCATATATATGTTTTACTGAAAAATTTCATACATTGATACATCACTGTTAAACTCGATGAGTGTTCAAGTGAAATAGCTGATCAGAAGAGGTTAAGCTAAATCAATCAACGTTATATCGGATGTCGTTCTCAGGTCCGTTAATACGCACGTGATTAAAACATTATCTTCTCACACAAAAACCTGTGATTACTGCGTTTCTATATTTCCATCGCATCGATTGACCTGTATATGTATCAAATCCATTGGCTGGTGTGTATCGTACGGTGATTCTACAATAGTATAAACCTCTCCTTCAAAACACAGGAAAATGTGTTCATGCGTAAAAAGCCAAATTGTTCAAATGATGCAGATATTAATTCTTACCTTCTTTTAAGCAACAAATTGTTCAAATGATGCAGATATTAATTCTTACCTTCTTTTAAGCAATTTCTGAAATAAAGGTAGTATAAATACAGGGTGGTATATGTCACAGCGGTGCCACCATGGTATGTGCCATCGTGGTATACGTGCCTTCATGTGTTAGCGAATACAATGGAATAGCTGTGCTGGTCCTCACACTAAGTATGTGGGTAACTGGTCTAATCTAAAAAAAGAACTGTACCCCCCACGTTCATTTTTTAAGTGTTAGTCATATGTCAGCGATCCTTTTCCATATTATCTAATATTTTCTTCTTCTCTTTATGTTTATGTTTGAAGTAGATTATTGGTATCGTGATAGTATTTCATGAGGCCAAAATAAGAGCTAATGCAAGGGTGGTCGGGTGGCGCAGTGGTAACGCACTCGCCTTTCACCTAGCCGACCGGGGTTCGAATCCCGGAACGGACGTGAAAAGGTAAGGGGTCACCTACCCGACCACGTTGGTTTTTCCCCGGTACTCCGGTTTCCTCCCACAACAATACCACTCGCGCGCTTACATCCGTGCCAACAAGAGTGATTAGTAAATGTTGATATAACTTGTTTCGCAATTGTTGAAAATAGATAAAATTTATATATAAGAGCTAATGTACATGGTCTGGTATTAGTCAGTCGAGAATATATATATATAACTCTAGTACGTTACTTGCGCAGGTTTACAAACTGACATGGCCATATATCAGTACGTTGTGCATGTTGTTATGCACCTTTATAGAGGTTTACAAACTGACATGGTTATATATTAGTATATACAGATGAGAGTATTGATGCTGATATTGGTTCCAAAACATATATATTAAGTAATAGTGAGTATTTCTATTTCTGGGCAAAGTCTTAATTAAAACTACGATATAAAATAACGAATTGAAATAAGTTTTTTAGCATGTAATTTTATTTTATGTTAAAAATTTGGGATAAGTGGCTGGGATCTTATCAACATATCATATTTTTGTGATCAAATATTTTTTTCTCAAATTTAAGGTTTACGGAATTATATTTCCCCAAAATTTTTGATCCTGGATGAGTTGACTGGGCTGAAGAATGAAATCATACAACATACCAGTGTGGAAGCTAAATAGATATGGATTTACGCAGGAAAGGTAAGTTCATACAATTAAATCATAATTTGAATAATAGCAGACTTTGGTATTTATGTAAGATTGTAAATAAGTAGATAATTGATAACCTTAGATATTTACATATGTAAATAAAACAAAACATCTATGGATTATATTTATTATTAACAATGCGTTGATTTCAAGTTTATTATCAGAACTTGTACTCTACAAAGTTCTGAGACGTTGTTTACTTATATACACTAAAGGAATATGTTATAGTTTCAAAATGTTTTTTTGTTACACATAGAAAGACACCATTTACAGTTATACTTCATACAAAATTTGTAGGCTTATGTATATATTTTTTTTTCTTGCAATGTCACACTTAGGGTTACATTTGCTTATTCTTGCCAATATACCATGGTACAACGGTTTTTGATTAATGTAGAGATTATGTAACATACGTCTCTGATAAACACAGAATAAGATTTAGCACCTTGGTTCAATTAATCAGTGACCTCGATCTTATTCTTAGTCTACTCTGGGGTGAAAGAGGCCTTGTGCCAGGATATGATATAATGAATACATCGGTGTTTCATATCTCTAATGAGATCAAATATATCTCAGATTTCATTGCTGCCCATTGTGAGTATATTTTTTGTACTGTATTAGTTGAAATAGTATGTCTCCATTTACGCAGGGAAGGTAAGTTCATACAATTAAATCATAATTTGAATAATAGCAGACTTGGGTATTTATGTAAGATTGTAAATAAGTAGATAATTGATAACAAAAATCCATACGCTAAATAGATATGGATTTACGCAGGGAAGGTAAGTTCATACAATTAAATCATAATTTGAATAATAGCAGACTTTGGTATTTATGTAAGATTGTAAATAAGTAGATAATTGATAACAAAAATCCCGCGCCGAAAAACACGCTGATTAACTGTGATGGAAATCATAAAACTGTGTTGTATCTTACAGTGAAATAACAGTTTGATTGTAAAAGATAATTTTTAATGCCTATTAATCAATATTACTCATTAGGGCTATTGTTTTTGTTACGTTTCTTATTCTTCTTTTTATTCTTCTGTATTTTGTGGAGTCTCTGTCTTAAGATGAATGAAAGAAAGGTTGATGGTTTTGTAAGTATGTTTTTAATGAAGGTATGAAGGTGTTACAGGAACATTTTCAAATAGATCAATCATCCAATATGGCCGCCATGGCGTCATAAAGTAAAAACATTAAACCTGCTGTAACTTAAAAACCATTCATTGTTGAGAGTTTGTGCAATTATATTATTTATAGAGAATTTCCTTATCTAATAAAAATGCTCGTTGTTGGGTCAAAGGTCACAAATTTTAAAAAATGTTCATTTTTCAAGATTTTTGAAAAATTCTTCAATAAATCAATGCAAATTGATTATCTGATGAAGTTAATATCTTCACTTTTTCCGTAACGTTTTTCGTTACCGTTTTACGCCATTTTGAAAATTTCCTTTGATCTTTTGAAATGCCGACAAAAAGTTTGAACTTGAATTTCCAAAATCTTAAATAAATATCTTATTTTAATTGGTCGGCAAAAGTTTCCCCATATGCATTTCAGTAATTGGTGAGATTATGAACCAGGTTGAAAAAACAAAATGGCCGCCATGACGTCATTTCCGATTTTAGTTTAGTGTCAATATCCCATGAACGGCTCCATGTACTGAATTCAACTTTGGATATGTGATGTAGAATTAGATATAATAACATTTCTCAAAATGTTTTCTATAAAACGACAACTTCCGGTTCCCGGAAGGGGTCAGATTTCAAAAGTGCGATTTTGTGATACAAACTTCAAAAATCTTCTCCTCAAAAACCAAAAGGCCTAAGGTCATAATATTTGGTCCTGGTCATACTCAAGTGGTGGCAAATTAGGTTTGTTAATATGAACGACCTTGATTTATGTTCAAGGTCACAGGGGTCAATTAAGTTAAATTTATTAAAATAATGTTTTCCAATAACCAAAACGTGTAGGGCTCTCATATTTGCTATGTAGCATGCTCGGATAAAGAACTACCAAACTGGACAAAAAATACACCGTCATGCGTCAACTTCCGGTTTTTGGTAGGCGTCAAAGTTCAAGGGTTCAATTTTGTGACATAAAATTAAGAAATCTTCTCAAAAACCAAAAGGTCTAAGGTCATGATATTTGGTCAATATCATACTCAAGCAGTGGAAAATAAAGTGTGATAATATGAACGACCTTGATTCATGTTCAAGGTCACAGGGGTCAAATATATTTGAACCTTAAAAATTGTTTAATTTATTTTGATGTAGTTTTACTTCCTTATCGTTTTAAAACAGAAATTTCGTCTTGGGGATATTTTATAGATATTAATAAACAAAGAAACTTTCTCAGATATTGTTATCAGGAAAAATGTCAACTTCCGGTTCAAATATACAAAATACGGTACCAGTGTTCAACAATCTTCTTGTCAAGTTCCACAAGGTCTAGAGAACTAATATTGGTAATATATTGATCATCAGATGTTACATTATAATGCTTGCAAATATGAATAACCTTGACCGACATTCAAGGTCACAGGGGTCAAATATGTTTGAACCTTTAAAAAGTGTATTTCTACGTTATTATGAAGTTATATCTCTTTAACGTTTCAAGATACAAAGTTCATCTTTGGATATGTTGTAGAGATTAACAAACTTTATTATATATTGTTATCAGGATGAATGTCAACTTTCGGTTTCCGTATGGGGTCAAATTTGAAATCATTGTTGAAATGTACCAATGTGAAACAATCTTCTTCTCAATTTCCACAAGGTGTAGAGCACTAGTATTAAGTATATACTGATCTACAGGTGTTGTTTTATAAGGCTTGCAATTATGAATCACCTTGACTAAAATTCAAGGTCACAGGTGTCAAATGTATATGAAATCTTCAAACATCTTTGATCAAACAAAAAGCAAGGGGGAACTGATATTAGGCTTGTAGCATGCTGGGATGAAGGACTACCATTTTCTTCCTGACCAAGAGTTGTTCTTTTCTAAGTTGGTCCGAAATCCAAGATGGCTGCCATGACCGCCATTTTGAAAATGGATGTTTTTGAACTGCTCAGGTCAGCTTGTGGAATTCTGTTTAGGTTTGCCGTAAATGAAGCTGAGATAAACTTAAACTAGTGCTGTTTTTTGGGGGAGTCTGTCCAATATCCCAGATTGTCGCCAAAGAAGTGAAAAGCCCGCAAAATTGTTAGCAACAATTTCTAGTTTTGTTTTGTTCTTGATACTATGTGATCCCTACTGAAATGACTTAATCCGATTCTTTGCCCCTCATAACATAGGGGTAGACACCAAAATCGTTTTGAGACCATTTATAGTTACTGAGATATTGATGAAACAAGATTTGCAGTAATGGCGGACTTCATTTGAATATTCTTCGGATTGCTCAAGAATGACAGAGTGGCATCATATAGATTTTGAAAGATCACATATCAGAGATATAGAAACAGCAAAACAACTTTGTACGGACCGCGATGCACGCCTGATGGTGTCTGCCACCGGACTAACAACGTATTATCAGACAACGCCGCAGTTGTATAGAATTGACAAGTGTACGCGTAATTGTAGCAACACATGACGTAATGATTAAAAATGATCACGTGTACGCGCAGTTCAAGACAATGTGTTGCAGTGTCAACATTAAGAGTATAATGATGGCAGCAGAACCTGTTATAATGATGTAGTTACACGAGAAATATTACTATGAATCGGCGTAATGAAGAAACGCATGTAGTAATTATCACCATTGTGTACGCATAATACATTTGCATTTAATAATACAATATTACACAAAGCATGTGTAATGGTAATTAAGTACATTTTGTATTAACCTGTCAACATATGTACGCGTATGAAATGAGTCTGAGGAATCCAAACGGTACACGTGCATGTACCAATAAACTTATTATATAATACGTGGTATTAGCAAGATTTACTTATCATAAAACAATACAAAAACATAATAGGTTACTGTGAATGAGTGAAACACTCATTTGAATGTTACAATACATATTATATTGTATTTGAACCTATTTCTACAGAAAGTTAATAGGACATCCCTTTAAAAGGTTCAGATTAGCACGCAAAATCACCCACCTTTTCACTGTATCATATGAAGGGGCATAATTTTCTAGTGTGGGTACAAAATAAGTATGGATATCCATAGGTGCTAGATCTTTCTTATGAATAAATTTCATCGATTTTGTCTATTTTGCAAAAGTCACTTCCCTTGTTCCCTTTAGAGTGCTACCTCTTCGACATAAACTGACCGATGATAACAGTATTCAGGTACACAGCCTTAAACAGTCAGGGAACAATAGACGTTTTTAATTGATTTTTTTTTGTCTGCAATATCGAGGTCATCCACTCATTGAAACTATTAATGTGTGTTGTTTTCTCTATCGAGGTCATATAAAGACGGTAGACTCGTTAGTGTTTCTAGCCGCTGGAAAAAAATCTTTTTTTTCTTTCTTTCTTTTTTTTTTTATCTTTTAAATCGACCGAGGTAGAAAACGAAAGGTCCATTTTACACATCAATACCTTTTTCTATCTGTCCCATCCATTGTAGCACCTTAAAAGGTAATTTTTTAATGAAAATTAAATATTTCATTAACTAATCAGTGAGAATTGGTCTAGAGACATAACCTTTTGATACACGAAATATATTTTTATGTAAATGTCAAATTCTGTATCGGAGCTTTTATTTATCGATACATACACTCGACGTTAGAGTGACAAAGATGTCGTTCTATTTGATTGTTTATCTGGATTTTGTGTTCCGTAGTCGACTATTCTTCCGCTGATTTAATGTTATTGGAAAGGTGTTTCATTGCGGAAAATACGTCCATATCTCTGTATCATTTCATTGCCACATACGCCTTAAACATTTCCTATTCTGATTGCCCTACATTATGTATGTCCGTGGCCAAAAACAATTTTGTTACGTTATTTCTTCAGAAATACTGGATAAATCTTTCTTATATTTCATTTGTAGAGTACTCTTGGTCCCTAGTTATGTCCTTTCTTATATTTGGACGGATCAGTGAAACGAACTGACCGACAGGCGGCCATCTTTAATTTTGACTATAAAAATGTTATTACCAGGATTTTCAAAATTTCATACAATTAAGAGCAGAGGAGAAGAACAAATAAAGATAAAATAATAGTGGTATCAAAATCCTTTTGGTGTCTCTTGTTTACTTGTTTGATTTATCAATACGATTTATCAACAGTAACAAACATTAGTTCAACATATTTATCAATACGATTTATCAACAGTTACAAACAATAGTTCAATTTATTTATCAATACGATTTATCAACAGTAACAAACATTAGTTCAACATATTTATCAATACGATTTATCAACAGTAACAAACATTAGTTCAACATTAGTTCAACATATTTATCAATACGATTTATCAACAGTAACAAACATTAGTTCAACATATTTATCAATACGATTTATCAACAGTAACAAACATTAGTTCAACATATTTATCAATACGATTTATCAACAGTTACAAACAATAGTTCAATTTATTTATCAATATTATTTATCAACAGTTACAAACATTACCAAATCAATACGATTTATCAACAGTAACAAACATTAATATCAATACGATTTATCAACAGTAACAAACATTAGTTCAACATATTTATCAATACGATTTATCAACAGTAACAAACATTAGCAATCAATACGATTTATTATTGATATATCAATAGCACCAAAAAACTAAGTTCGATTTATTTATCAATACGATTTATCAACTGGTACAAACCAAAGTTTATTCATCAATACAGTTTGTCAATAAGTACAATCCATTGTTCAGTCTATTTATCAATATGATCTATCAACAGTTACAAACATCAGATTCAACCTATTTATCAATACGACTTATCAACATATATTATTGTATATCAACCAAAGTTCAATGTATTTATCAGTATGATATATCAACAGGTACAAACGAAAGTTTATTCATCAATACAGTTAATTTATTGTTCAGTCTATTTATCAATATGATCTATCAACAGTTACAAACATCAGTTCAACCTATTTATCAATACGACTTATCAACAGGTACAAACGAAAGTTCAATGTATTTATCAGTATGATATATCAACAGGTACAAACGAAAGTTCAATGTATTTATCAGTATGATATATCAACAGGTACAAACGAAAGTTCAATGTATTTATCAGTATGATATATCAACAGGTACAAACGCAAAAGCAATCTATTGATCAATATGATTTATCAATAATTGCCATCTAAAGTTTGATTTATTTATCAATACGATTTATCAACAGTTACAAACGATAGTTCGATTTACTTATCAATACAATTTATCAACTGGGACAAACCACCAAAACAAACGGTAATCTACTTTTTGACATGGTTTATCAACAGCTAAAAATAAAAGTTCAATTTATTTATCAATGCGACTTATCAACAGTTATAAACGAAAGTTCAACCTATTTATCAATATAATTGATCAACAGCTACAAACCAAAGTTCAATTTATTTGTCAATGTAATTTGTCAACAAACTTGTACTTGTGATTAGTTCGGATTTCATTATCTAATTCGAGTTAATTAATTTTCAAATTTAGAAAAGACACGAGGCTTTGTCAAGTGTCTTTTCTTAATTTGTAAATTAACTAACTCGAGTTAGATAACGGTGATAATCAACTGCCACGAGTTGTAGAACTTCTTTCTACCATAACCTTTTAACGTAAAAATAGATAAATTGTGTACAACATTGTTTCGCCCCCATTGCCACTGGGGGAGGGGGTGTCATGACAATGGTTAACAGCTTCAAACGTCTTGGCGAGGAGATAATCAGTTCTACCAAGAACAACCCGCCATCGCCAGGAACATCCCAATAGAACAGTAACGGGCTGTTTCTTTTAGTGTTGGACAGTAACTTTGTATATACAGCGTAGGATTGCTGTTGTTAAGTACTGGTTGAAAGTTTTAAAGACTGATAACTTTTAGACCTTTATAACATGAAACCAAATTGTAAAGACAATTGGGTCTATCATCTAAGACATGAGCTGTGTACTTTGGGTTTTAGAGATGTGTGGGTATCACAAAGCGTACTGAATGAGAATCATTTCTGTTATCATTTGAGCAACGTATTAAATATATTTTTATTCATAAAATGAGAAACACATTCGAGACATCTTCAAAATGTATGTTGTATAAAAACATTGTCGATCGTTTTGATCAATAGTGGTATCTTACAAAACCGTTATTTAGAAAAAATAGATGTATTCTTGCGAAAATATAGATTGCAATCATATATCTCATTATAGAAACAGGCAGATACAATGCGATGCCTCGTGTTAAGAGATTATGTACTTGGAGATGTCGAAGACGCTTCATTCTTGTATGTCCGGTATTTTCAGAATTAAGGATATTTTATATTACGTCATATTATCGTATTCGTCCGTCTGTGTTGAAATTGGTCGAGCTGTTACCTTACGAAAGTTTTTAAAATGTTAGAAATTTAAGTAAGTACTTGATTCAAACAACAGTCCTTAGAAATCGTTTATTATGTATATACGCTGTATATCTTGCTTTAACGTCTTGTTACTCAATGATGTGACTAAGGTAGAAGTTGTATTACTGTGGATTTAAGTAAGTAATATACTGTAAATGTTTGGCCTTCTGCTGGAGGTAGTATGATTCAAGTCTCGTTATTTCCCAATAACTTGACCAGTTTAAATTATGCCTCAAAGAGTTCTCTCAGTTGACTTAAAATCAATTTTTCCCAGACGTTTGCATGAATTTATGAGAATCGAATCTAATTCATATGTTCTCCGTCATTGTACAAGACATCTGTATTGATCAATACGTATACTATTGTATGCCTATATGCAGAGTGCATTTGGTAATAAAATGGAATTGACCTGACGGTGCCAGACTGTAATTAGTGTTACAGGTAATTGCGGTGCAACTGAATTTTTAAAACGAAGCAGAGAAAGAAAAACGCTAAGCTACCTGACAAGGCGAGGCGACATAGTGCTGTCATCTTAACGTCGCTAAGCTACCTGACAAGGCGAGGCGACATAGTGCTGTCATCTTAACGTCGCTAAGCTACCTGACAAGGCGAGGCGACATAGTGCTGTCATCTTAACGTCACTAAGCTACCTGACAAGGCGAGGCGACATAGTGCTGTCATCTTAACGTCACTAAGCTACCTGACAAAGACGAGGCGACATAGTGCTGTCATCTTAACGTCACTAAGCTACCTGACAAGGCGAGGCGACATAGTGCAGTCATCATAACGTCACTAAGCTACCTGACAAAGACGAGGCGACATAGTGCAGTCATCATAACGTAATTAAGCTACCTGACAAGGCGAGGCGACATAGTGCTGTCATCTTAACGTCACTAAGCAACCTGGCAAGGCGAGGCGACATAGTGCAGTCATCATAACGTCACTAAGCTACCTGACAAAGACGAGGCGACATAGTGCAGTCATCATAACGTCACTAAGCTACCTGACAAAGACGAGGCGACATAGTGCTGTCATCTTAACGTCACTAAGCTACCTGACAAAGACGAGGGGGCATAGTGCTGTCATCTTAACGTCACTAAGCTACCTGACAAAGACGAGGCGACATAGTGCTGTCATCTTAACGTCACTAAGCTACCTGACAAGGCGAGGCGACATAGTGCTGTCATCTTAACGTCACTAAGCTACCTGACAAAGGCGAGGCGACATAGTGCTGTCATCTTAACGTCACTAAGCTACCTGACAAAGACGAGGCGACATAGTGCTGTCATCTTAACGTCACTAAGCTACCTGACAAGGCGAGGCGACATAGTGCTGTCATCATAACGTCATTAAGCTACCTGACAAAGACGAGGCGACATAGTGCTGTCATCTTAACGTCACTAAGCTACCTGACAAAGACGAGGCGACATAGTGCTGTCATCTTAACGTCACTAAGCTACCTGACAAAGACGAGGCGACATAGTGCTGTCATCTTAACGTCACTAAGCTACCTGACAAAGACGAGGCGACATAGTGCAGTCATCATAACGTCATTAAGCTACCTGACAAAGACGAGGCGACATAGTGCTGTCATCTTAACGTCACTAAGCTACCTGACCAAGACGAGGCGACATAGTGCAGTCATCTTAACGTCACTAAGCTACCTGACAAAGACGAGGCGACATAGTGCAGTCATCATAACGTCACTAAGCTACCTGACAAAGACGAGGCGACATAGTGCAGTCATCATAACGTCACTAAGCTACCTGACAAAGACGAGGCGACATAGTGCTGTCATCTTAACGTCACTAAGCTACCTGACAAAGACGAGGCGACATAGTGCTGTCATCTTAACGTCACTAAGCTACCTGACAAAGACGAGGCGACAGAGTGCTGTCATCATAACGTCACTAAGCTACCTGACAAAGACGAGGCGACATAGTGCAGTCATCATAACGTCATTAAGCTACCTGACAAAGACGAGGCGACATAGTGCAGTCATCATAACGTCATTAAGCTACCTGACAAAGACGAGGCGACATAGTGCTGTCATCATAACGTCACTAAGCTACCTGACAAAGACGAGGCGACATAGTGCAGTCATCATAACGTCATTAAGCTACCTGACCAAGACGAGGCGACATAGTGCTGTCATCTTAACGTCACTAAGCTACGTGACTAAGACGAAGCGGCATAGTACAGTCATCTTAACTAAGCTACTTTAAAATTTACTTTAAGGTTCCCAACTGATTTAAACTGACGTCCCTGACTATGTATGCAGTCGAATTTTATGTAAATTACTATTTTAAAGGAGGTTCCTTATGCCTGACTGGTGTTTGATTCAGTTTGAGTCTGTACTTACATAATATCTGAAAACATTTTAGACAAGATCGCATTTCCGCTGACGCCTTGATCTTATAGTTAAATACTGCCGGTGTAAAAGGAAGTTAATTAGTTGGGCGTAACAGTGAGATACGTATTTACCAGAAGAAACCAAACTTGACACATTCAATCGGAATAGCGAGACAATTGTAAGGTACGTGATATATTAGATCTAAGATAATAATTATAAAATTACTTTTGTATCTTAATGTAGATTTTATTTTTAGCAAGGAAATATCGAATGCACGTGCGACTTGTGTCAGATATGTGTTAAGAGAGTGCGAATGAGAATTATTTCAATGTGCCCGTCGAAAGATGGCACGTGTAATATAAGCGGACTGGCGGACATACGCGGTGTCCGCTCGATAACTTGAGTTTTTTTCAACTGATCATCATCTAACATCAAAGCGAATATAATTAACATGGCAGCTCAGAGTAGTTCGATCAATGTATTAAGATTAATTCATAGAGTTATGGTCCCTTATTCAATTACCGAAGCAAATCTCACAAGAAGGCTCATTATCATGGTAGTTCGGACAAGCAAATCTCTTAGGAAGGTTCATTATCATGGTAGTTCGGACAAGCAAATATCATAGGCGGGTTCATTATCATGGTAGTTCGGACAAGCAAATCTCACAAGAAGGTTCATTATCATGGTAGTTCGGACAAGCAAATCTCTTAGGAAGGTTCATTATCATGGTAGTTCGGACAAGCAAATATCATAGGCGGGTTCATTATCATGGTAGTTCGGACAAGCAAATCTCACAAGAAGGTTCATTATCATGGTAGTTCGGACAAGCAAATCTCTTCGGAAGGTTCATTATCATGATAGTTCGGACAAGCAAATCTCTTCGGAAGGTTCATTATCATGATAGTTCGGACAAGCAAATGGAAGCAACATATCCATTCCACACTGTCATTTGTTGTGGTAGAAATAAATATCTTATTTCATAATCAAATATCTCTAACCATCGATTTCGTTTAAATATCGTTCAGCAGAAGGGAGACAGAGGTGTTGCAGTTATGCTGTCACAGTTGTAGAGCCAAGGATTTTCTCTCATAAAGCCTTTCTTCCTGACACGTTTAACCGATAAAGTGTAGATATGAGTTACCTAAGAGCTGAAAACTGAATTAAAACATTTTCGGCCCACCATATTCAAATGTCCTTTCATTCAGTTGTTTTGAACGGTTAATCCTGAATTGTTTCGATACTCTTTGAGAAACATACAAAATGACATGATCACTGCTATTTAAGTTGCTGGGCAGAAGGTATGTTCATTGACATTGTGTCCATTTCCTTTTTAAATGATCGATTATTTATTTTCCTACACCTCTGATTTTGGCAGAGTATCCCGGATACTGTACCATTAATTGTAAGAAGTATATAGCACATGTAAAAAATTGACTTCAGAATGTCTCTTTTTAATACCGAGTATTTACATTACCTTTAGGTATATACAAGTCGTATTTATTCTGACGCATTTTCTGAATCTTTGTCTAAACAGCTTTATTGTGAAATCCGTTTAGTTTACTTCTTTATTGTCAATAGAGATCAACAATCTGCCATTAAAGAAATAATTTCTGAGAAAAAAGCTAAGTAACATATTTACGTAATTAAAGTTACTCTTAGACAGGGCAAATACTCTGCGAGTCTAGTTTGGAATTATCTGTAGAGAATATTTGACGAAATGTTAAGCTGACAAATCGTCAAAAGAGAGGGGGAAGGATCTTGATTTAAACAAATAAAGAATGATGTAGGAGGCCATATATTTATGATGAAAGTTTATTTCAACACAAAGATTTCAGTAGTGTTCTCATAAGATAAGATTTGTCATTGATCGCAATCTATAGTCCGGTGTACACGACGGCACTGGGGATAAAGACAAACTGGCACAAACCGTGAGAATACGTTATATAACTGTAAGTATTGAAAAATATCATGAAATTATGTTTTGGTAAATAGCTGAAACACTAATGAATTTTGTCAGAGTTATCTGCTATTGTAAGAACGTATTGATTTTTACGTCATTGGTTTACGTGGGAATATTACGACGTTTTCTTATGACGTTACTCTAATAAACAAATGACGTAACAAGCAATGCCTTCGCGCAAGAGCACATAACTTTGTTTTACGAAAAAGCTGAATTAAGTGAACTACTATTTCACAGATATAGATTTTTCTTGATTTATTTTCAATGTCATGTATACAGTTTTGAATTTCTTATGCCTATCAATGTTACCAAATGATGTTATGACGGTAACAAACTCTATACTGCACCGATTTTGATGCATAGTTAAATGTACAACTTGACAGGCGATGTGTTGGAATATTGATGACAGATATTTGCCTTGAAATCAACAGTTTTCTGATCAGTTTACTTACTTTAATCCGCGACACTATTTGCTTTTTTAATATATTGAATAACAAAACTAATTCGATCACATATTCGCCTTTGTTTCACATTGCAGGTATTATAGACTATAGTTACTGTTGTGTGGTCCGAGATATTAGCGCACCTCAGACAGGGATTTCCCACGTAATATTCTTGATTTTTCTATCTCGCCCATCTGTCTAGTACCCTTGCGTGCGTTTTCGCAGATTTTTTTACGCATCGGTGTGTTCATCAGTGTACAGGAATGAATATATATAGAAATCTGTTCAAAATTTACTGACTGCTTGATATTTTCTGTTTTGTGTATTTTTTTGCTGTTGATAAGATTCCTGATGTTGTAGGTGAAATAAGATCTTCGCTATAAAATATGTTGCATTTTGTGTAAATGCGACCTACATTGTTTACGCTACACTATTGTTTATTTATGAAGAATGTGTGTGGGTGTTTTGAGGCTCCTACGGGAAACGCTAAATTTTGATGAAACATTGAATTATTTTCAGAGGAGGAGGTGCAAGAAAAAAATAAGTTACCAGTAACTGAGCGAGATCGGGTTATCTCATTCGAGGACTAAGATCCTGTAACAAAATCCCAACCGAATGTTACAGGATCTTAGCCCGAGACTGAGAAACCACGGTGTCGCTCAGTTACAGGTAACCTATTCTATTATTTTGGCCATGTTGCTTTTCCAGAAACAACATATCTAGAACACGATAAATAAAGAAAGAGCGCCTTATGAGGCACAACTATTCCGCATTCCACTTTCATCCCATATAATTGATCAAAGTTATCATTTTCCTCATTTGAATCGTGTTGTTCATTCTGTTATACAGCGACATTTCTGAATATAATGAACACGGTAAACTGGCGCATAATGATAGAAACTGCCACGATTAGGGTAATTGGAAACATTCTGATGAATCATCATCTATATACATTCGTATATACATCTAAGTAACACGTTATATTTTTGATATGCAGTTGATTAATGATTTTGTGGTCTAGGATTGGGCCTCTATTTTCCCATTAAAGGTCGCTTATAGTTCTGGTTGATATGTCTTCTTAAAATACTTTGAAGTGATAGCATTACTACATACACAGTTATATAAGTCATTATAAACACGATAAAAATATTTTAAAAGTACATGGTACTGAAATTATTTTAGAAGTACACGATTCTTAAAACATGTTTACAGCAGATAATTCTAAAAAAATATTTCAAAAAAGTATATGATTGTCAAAGTATTTCAAAAGTACGTGATTGCCAAAATATTTTAAAAGTACATCATTGCCAAATATTTCAAAAGTACATGATCGCCAAAATATTTCAAAAGTACATAATTGTCAAAATATTTCAAAAGCACATGATTGTCAAAATATATTTCAAAATTATATGATTGTCAAAATATTTCAAAAAGCACACGGTTGTCAAAATATTTTAAAAGTACATGAGAGTTCATATGTACAATTGCTTAGCGCAAATTAAGTTGATGACAATAATATCATAAATTCGTAAATACATGTATACATACGATGATACTAGCGAATTTGTTATCGGAAAGTACAAGTATCAATTGACAAGGTTAAGTATACTTGGACTTTTATAGCATGACATAATAGACGTGTTATCTGTAGTACAATCTGACATTTTATCGATGAAAATTAAACAGCGTTAAACAAACATTTCGTACTCAGATCATTATATTTAATTTTGTATTAAACTATTTGGCGCGCTGGTATTTATTTGCCTTTGACATCTATGCAGAACGCTTAGTCAGATGAATCACATGTAACAAGCTCTATATCTAATCTGTCTATCGTCATTGTGCCCCAATGGATGATGGGTAGTATTACTAAATAATTACTAATAAAATCATATTTCTGAAGTATTTCTTATACTATATGTATATAGTATATCTCTGCATACCATTTGTAAAGGTGTTGAGATATCAATAAAATCGAAATACAATATCCAAATATTATGTTCACATATACCTGAGATCGGCGAGAACTTTTAATAGAGACCAATGTAGCGCGAAGACATTTGTGTTTTATGACCCCCGTTACATAATTACCACCAAGTATTACCGACACAGATACACGACTAAGTCTTACACCTATCAAATGTACTGCGAGATTTATTATACAATTACTTCAAATTATGCGGCCAGCCCAGGTAAGGGTAGGTCTACAAACAAAAATGCAGACG
This sequence comes from Ylistrum balloti, assembly GCF_031769215.1. Taxonomy (NCBI): domain Eukaryota; kingdom Metazoa; phylum Mollusca; class Bivalvia; order Pectinida; family Pectinidae; genus Ylistrum; species Ylistrum balloti. The sequence goes on along the minus strand of NW_026782450.1, from coordinate 13,876 downwards.
TCATTTTTGGCCTTTGCATACTCTTTTCTGCTGATATGTAGGTAAAAACTTCCGCATTAATGTTTTCTTTAAAATTGTCAACACGCGAGTTATTCACGGTTATTTACCGGGACATAGCATTTTAGGTGAAAAGAGAATTGTTATAAAACAGGTAAACACGGAAAGATATGTCTTCCATCATATACAGCACGGGTCTCGCGTTCCATTCCGAAATAGGCCAAATTAGAATAATAAGCGGATTGTTCTTTAAGTAAATAATGTTAAACGAGATTTTCTACTTTAATGTTTCGATGAATGTTATATGTGAATCTTTATAAACATGAAGTGAATTTCAAAATGGAATATTTTATTTTTCGGTTATTTGTTTGAATACCAGAATTGGAAAACCAGAGGGGTAGCTTCCTGAAATTTATATCATGAAGATACAAGACAGTGAAAAATATCGAAGGAGAAATATCAGACCTGTAGGAAATATTGTACATAAACTTATAACAGTACGTACGGGTTCATAGAAATGTATTAAATTGATCAGTCGATTCAATTGAGATTAAAATATAAAGGCATACATACAAATATTACGTTGTTGACTAAAATGTTAAACCCGTTCTCTAAAATATAATTGCATTAAGTTATATCTGTCGCGTTTTCCTCAAGCTGGATACAAAAAAGGAGTAGACAGCAAACTTGCAATGAAATAGAAAGTTTAATAATACACTGTAATTGTTGTCCTCGTGATTTAAATGTTAATAGATAGGAACAGCTGTATATTTGTCTCTTAACTACCTTGATCTCCGATATTATGCCAGTTCACTTGACCATACGAAGACTACTCACATCATATATTTAGTTTAAACAATTTCTAACTCAATATTTTAACATTATGAATCTGATACAGTTTAATACCACAGGTTATATGGTAAAACCGTAGAGTAAAACAGGTTAATCGTTATCATTGGACTGTTAGGCCTTTGAAGAGTTTTGTTCAGGACGTACAATATCACGAACATTTTTAAACTGAAAGATAGAATGAAAGAATGCTTAAAAATTATTCATAGGTCGCCATCGAAAAAAGAACGATCTTCGCATGATATGGTCTAGTCGCTAACCTCATTACTTTCCATAGCAGAGTGAGCAATCTTCCCACGTCGCCAAGTAACCTCAACTTTACTGTACATTTCATTGACACCATAAGTACGCCTACAACACTGTATACATTCATAATACAATTTCTTAAATAACTTAAATATACCCATTACATTGTAAACATTCACAGTACAAATTTCTTAAATAACTCAAATATGCCCAATACATTGTATAAATTCACAGTATATATTTCTCAAAAACCTTGCATATACCCAATGCACTTGATCAATCAAGAGTTTTCAGTTGTTGATCTTTAGATTTTAATTGCTACAGTAGCAAATGTATTTTTTTCTAATTCTGTATCTTATCGCATTTTTATTTGTTTAACCAAATCTTGGAGTGTCTTTATCATACGCCCCTTATCAAGTCAAATTATTTCAACGTGTATTGACCATAGTAATGTGCGGAAGCATATAGGACATAAAGTCAGACGATGAGAAACTATCCAATGAAGAAGATGGAAATAGTTCACACCTGTCCAGTAAACCACAGGGGTTCTCAGATAGGGGTTTACTGGCGCGTCCTTCTAAATAACTGACCAGATGCACTCAGATAATAAATTATTATGATTTTATTCAATAGATACTGTTGACCTGAATTCAACTTTAATTTCTATAACAATCACGGAAGGTGTTTATTTTTTATTTGTGATTTCGAACATATTGATGCTATCATGAATTCACGGTAAACATTTCCAGACACCTTACTGGAACACCAGTACACTGTAAACATTCACAGTAAACATTTTCAGACACCTTACTTAACCCCAATACACTTAATACATTACAAGTAAAGCGAGATTTTACATTATTGCTAGATAACAGTTCAACCATAGTAAACTTTTTTAAAGACAACTGATGTATTTATTCTATCTTTGACGCAGATTCGACACAAAGCCCAAGACCTCACAGCCTAAATTCGAAGTGCATAATAAGTAAGTATCAAATAATGATAACATTGTCTTTTCATTCAAGATAAACTGTATTAACTTACGGATGAGAAAGTAATAAACCTTTCGACCTTTTGTAGCTAAATCTTCATGTGCTACTGTAAATTTACCCTTATAATTATGTATCATTTCGATCAAATTTTCATTTTGATATTTTTGATAACTTTGGGAATTAGAATCAATCTGATCTTTTTGGATTTTCCTTAGTCGCTTCCCAGGCATCAAAATGTAGGTCCTTACCACCACTTACGAGTCCTAGAAGGACGAAACAGCTGTATGATGTAGCATCCCTAACGAGTCATAGAAGGACGAAACATCTGTATGATGTAGCATCACTAACGAGTCCTAGAAGGACGAAACAGCTGTATGATGTAGTATCACTGACGAGTCCTAGAAGGACGAGGCAGCTCTATGATGTAGCATCACTAACGAGTCCTAGATGGACGAAACAGCTGTATGATGCAGTTTGCGTTATTGTTTGACTTAACTGTGTCTCACTCTAAAGTATGAAAAGGTGTTATCCACTTGCGTGTCTTTCATACAATATTTGAAAGCTGGTGGACTTCAAGTCACCGACGATTGTCCTTACCTGCTTACCACACTGCTGCACCTTTTGAATTTTATTTTGATCACTTTGGATTTTCCTTTGCCGCCTCTTAGGCTTCAAGATGTAAGCTCTTAGCATCACTTGCGAGTCTTAGAATATCGAAACAGCAGTATGATGCAGTTTAATTCATTGTTTGGCGCTACAGTGTCTCACTCATTATTATGAAAATGTGATGAACACTTGCGTGGCTTTTGAACAATCATGAAACATTATTGGTGATAGTGATTCTCCTTTGAATAAGACGACCTGAAGTGAAGCCATGAATAAGCCAATCCAAAATGTGGTAAAATTGAACGCTCGATACATAAAATTGGTTCCAGCCATGAAAAGCTACGCTAGAAACTTAAAGATGAGTGCTTGAACGGCGAGATAGAGGTATACACGATCAATGTGTGGTATAAGCTGCAAACTCAAAGAATAAGCGCTCATTTCTTTGAGTAAACTAGAAACTGTAACTTTGCACTCCAAACTCTCTGAGTAAACGGCTCGTTAGAAAACTTAAGTGATCAGTTTAAGAAATGTAGACTTAACCGTCCAGTATGAACATTTAATTCATATTAGTTGTTTTTAACTGAAATGACTCACTAATGATAATGTAAAAAAAAAGGAGCTTCGTCGAAAGCATATTTGATATTGTATATTTTCAGTAATGAGAGAAAATATGTGTATCTTTTTTCTTTGTGAAAAATTAAAATTTGACAACATATTTTTCAGAAATTATTATTGTGTTAAATATTTATTTCACGACAGGAAAATTCTACCACGATGATGAAGTTTCCGATTAATTTCAAGACTCTTTTCTGCTCTCTCCTGGTCGGATTCTTTTTTAATTCTGTGATTTGGAATGGATGGTTGCTGGATTTATTTTTAACCATGGACCCCAACCATCATTCAACAAAATTGAAATCAGACTTACACTATGGAGTTCCTAAAAACAACGACTACCATACGGGGGCATGTCAAATTCCGCACCTCGATCCTTTTGAACCTACCATTAAAAAATTCATAAAAGTCAAAAAACATCATCAATGTAAAAAATGGAATATTCTTGCATACCAGAAACATTTGCAAATTATAGTCAATAAAACTGCTATCGAGAGGCACTATAAAACATTTTCAAAATGTGTTTATCAACCATACGTGGAAGCGATAGGTTCCGACAAGCCAAGCATGTTTTTGAAAAACAAATTTCTTAATTTTACCGAATTGATCAATGTCACCGACGAATTTTGTGTGATTCGTTGTTACGGTACAAACAACACACTTCTTACAGAGCAACATTTTGCTTTTGTTGTCAGAAACGAAACTTTAGTTAATTCAAGAAATGAAGTTAGATCTACAATCCAAGATACCGGTACGATGGTGAGAAGACCTATGAATATGGTTATGATAGGACTAGATTCGACTTCTCGTATGAACTTTATCCGCCATATGAGTTTCACTCGGAGTTTCCTTACAAAGACCATGGATTCCGTTGAACTTTTAGGGTATAACAAAGCTGGACTGAATACATTTCCGAACATACTTCTTATGCTATTGGGTATTACAAAAGAGGAACTGAACGGGACCAAAGGGTTATTTGATAATTATCCTTTTATCTGGAAGGATTTCATGAAAGCTGGTTATGTTACCTTCATGGGTGAGGATTCCTCAAATATTGCTATCTTCCACTATCTAAAAAAGGCTTTCCATTCCGCCCCTGTAGATTATCATTTGCGACCGTTTGTGATGGGGCTAGAAACTTCTAGGATGAGAAATGGACTCTGCTCAGGAAACTCTTTGATTCTACAGTCGATATTTGACAAATTGGCAGCTTTTATCACAACATACCAACATGTTCCCCATTTTACATTTACATTTATAACCGATCCTGCACACGATAACCCCAACGGAGTAGGTGTGGTTGACCTTCCACTGACCAGGACATTGACTGATTTAAACGCACGTGGTCTACTTGACAATACAGTACTATTGATATTTGGTGACCATGGCAGCAGATACGGACGGATTAGGAATACGTATCAGGGTCGCTTGGAGGAACATTTGCCTGCATTTTATGTTTCTTTACCGCGTTGGTTTCGTAGAGAACATCGTAATTTATACGAAAATCTAAAAGAAAATAGAAACAAACTTACAAGCAATGTAGATGTGTTTGCCACGTTACACGACGTCCTTGAACTTGGCAAAGGTCACATGACTCCAAGAGCTGTTGGGAAATATGGAACCAGCCTCCTTCGGATTATCAGTACAAACCGGACTTGTGACGATCTGAAAATACCCACGAACTTCTGCATATGTAAATCTATTCCCGAGTCGTATTCTACTAACACTAGCATAGTTCATGAAATTTCGCAATGGATTGTAAAAAACATCAACTTGATTCTTAAGGACGTGCATCGTATGTGTTCAAATTTGAAACTGAATATCATTCATAATGCGTGGAGATCATTGTTCAAACCTCATAACACAGGTAACGTTAATACCGAGGGAGAATATGTGATTCAATTCAATGTCGTACCAAGTTTTGCCGAATTCGAAGCAACAGTTCGGTACTATAAAAAACAATTCCTTCTTCTTGGAGACATTTTGCGATTGAATAAATACAGCGGACAATCAGATTGTGTTTTACATCTTAAGAATGCACCGGTTTTAGAAAGATATTGCTATTGTATATAAGATTTTTTGCACAAATGCAATCGGCTTCAGGAAACGAGATTTTGTGGTGGACATTGGCCGACAAAGAAGCCATACATCGAAAGAGAACTACAATTTACAATTATTTAAAAGGAGTTATTTATAAAAAACTGGTGACCATTTCGACATTGTTTCAGTTTTTCATTTGAACAAAATAGATTCTTCAAACATATATAGCATCGAAAAGCAGGTGTAGAAATGTCGACTTCTAACAATTGACGATTTGAGTATGTATGTTTACAGAAGACAACTTACATGGAGCTATAGTGAAATTCTTAAATTAAAATACTTCCGAGGCAGCACCAGTTGGATGTTTGCATTTTTCCTTTTCTAAATTAATGGTTCTGTGTTGCATTATTTACCTGTGCCTTGTAAACTCATATGAACTTCAGAACTGAAAGTGAATCGTTTTAACATACAATTCTTAAATGTCATTGTTAACACAAAATTGGAAAATTAGTATTCGATATATCTTCATTGACGTAATGGTAATATGACGTCATCAATACACGTGTAACGTCAGTATTAATTTCAAGTAAGAAGGTGTAGTCGTGCCTTATGTTGTATGTGCTAGAATTCTGAATAAATATGAGCTGCTGGGGAAAAACCCCTTTTAGATATGAAAGACATATTCTGAATATAGATTTCCATCATGTTGCCTAGAATAACTGGATTCAGTGCCGTCAAAACGGTTATCACGAAAGAAAAAAACTACGACCGTCTTTTGAATTGTCACGGGGCTCACAATATCCCCAATTCAGAAAATACACTTGCTAAAACTGGCCTACTGTATCACCTGCGGTAATGATTACAGAGTCTATCTATCAACATCATGAAGTAACCTATTACCGGATAATCGAAATATTTCACAGAAAGTATCACCATCGTACTCTCCACTTCAATTTTTGATGAAAATGATTACCTAGTCGTTATGAGAAATTTCTCCAGTGTCAATTTCGTTCATCTGTTTCACCCGGTAACACGATCGTCGTTTTTTAACATTGTCGCCACCACAATTTTTTGGGTAAATCAGGGATAAGTTAATGAAACATATCCTATAAAAATGCATTACATTACTATTATTTTAGAATAATTATTAGAAACAAACCAAAAATTGTACATTTTAAAATAAACAACTTTCATCCTGCTTAACAAAGATCTTGATCATAAATAAACTTCTGTTGTCAAGAATGTGAAAGGATGTTTACGAAAATAGCGTTCTGAAGAGTACCATGTTATATATAGATATACAGTTGAATGAAATAAGGAAAGCACGTACAGGTTTCTTTATTTAGCATGGCTTTTTATTGTACAAATCTGTTCTTTTTCATCAAAAAAGTGCACGTATATTGAATGAGAGGTAATTTCTACTCAGAATGGATAAGAAGAGAAAAAAAAGGAATTAAAATATACAAAGAAAGTACAAGTTTCACAAGAATGAATTAAGATATACAAAGAATTATTTTAGTACAAGTTTTACAAGAATGTCATGTTTACAGAATGGGTTTATCAGCACTTGATCTTTACATAATTTTTTGTTATACATATAATACGATCTTACCCACGCTGAAAGTTATTAGTTTTTGTCTAGTAAACGAACAAAGAACGTATACATAGTGTATGTAAATTGATTTACTCCATGGCCATTTGTAGAAGACACCTATTAGTCCAGGTTTACTGTTTTCCTGTTTAGCTGTGACTTTACCTAGTTAGTTGATTTTCTTACAGCCGTGTTAGGAATTAAGAGTCAATTAACGACAGTACAGGAAGATTTGAGTGTGTCAGATCAATGTAAACTAGTTTGTGTTGATTGTGTGAGCAATCGTTATAACCTGTCCAATTAGTTAGTAGATGGACATCAAACTGACCAATCATACATCAGAAATCGTTATAATCCCCAACTCTTCACTCAGAGCTAGAACAAGAACACCTACAACGAAATCCTATACAGCTATCCATTTTATGTTACATGTAAGGAACTTTGTAGCGTATGATAATATTTGCTTTGTATTGTCAATTTATTTTGAGTTTACTCACATATATTGTATTTTTTTAATTGTCTCTTTGACTTTAATCGTAATTTTGTATATATATGTTTTTTAACATTGTAAATATTTTATTGTGTATGTAGTTATGTCGCTGTCCTCCATACAAATTGTTGATTCTGAAATATGCAAACATCCTCTTTGTCTTCATAACAATAATTTTATACCTTTGTTTTATAGTGGTTCATCATACATTTCTATGTATCGAGGCAAAAGAGATTATTTTTTTCACTGAGATAAAATTTAACCGATATTTTACAAGTATTATTTAAAACGCACATAATTAGTGTGGTGTTACCTTAATGAATCATATATGGCTAGAGTTATCTCCCTTGTCGCATTTCCACTTCAAATCAGAATACATGTAATGACCGCAGAAAGTTTATAAAGCAAACGAGTCTATTCATAAACCATGTTCTTTTGATTGTTTGTGGTATTCATCATTCAGTGTCTTTTTACTTATTTTCTATTTTTGTTATAATAGAGTGATGTGTATCTACATTACATAGTCTTAGCGTTGATATGTCCATCTGACTAAGCTTTTGTTTCCTTATGCGCTTGATTTACACTTGTATTGAAAATTAAAGTGATTCCTGGAATAAATCTAGAACTATTTTTTTGTATTTGTCATAGTTCATCGATTAGACTTGTATTTTGTTAGAACGTACTAGGGTTAAGGTCAATGTTTACATTGACATCAGGCCAAGAATATTTAGTCTGACCTGAAGTGATCATCACTAACCGGAAGTAACAATTGTAAAGTGAAAGTAGGAGTTTCTGATATGAATAGCAGATTATCTAAACTTATCTCTGTGCCCAGCATCATTCTATCCTTTCTACATTCTTTTCTGTGTCAATTATTTACAAGTATTTTTCATGGCGATGTATAGTTCTTTTTCTGTTTTTGTTTGTTTTTTTTTTTTTTTTTGTTTCTGTAATCATAATGACGACGGCTTGTAAGATGATGTTCTGTTTATTGTGTCTAATTTAAAAGTGAAGTTCATCATTTCATGAATGTACATACTAAATATAATTTGATTACACAAGAATATTGCCCTCAATATGGGGAACAAAATTACTTACAGGTTCAAATAATTCAAAACAATGATTTAGGGCATGACAAAGGGAACCAATAGCACAGTCAAATGACATAGGGAATTAATAGTAGTCACACTATACATGACATAATATAGGAAACCAATAGTAGAGTCACACTGTACATGACATAGGGAATTAATAGTAGAGTCACACTATACATGATATGACATAGGGAACCAATAGTAGAGTCACACTATACATGACATTACGTTGGGGATCTGTAGTAGAGTCACACTATATATAACATGACATAGGAAATCAATAGTATAGTCACACTATATATTTTAGCATATTTTATATGTACAGAAATACAAACATGTCGGAAACCATTGAAATGTTAAAATCAATATATTCTATAGTATTATCTTTACTTGAATTATTATTATCCAACATCACAATTAGTTATTATGAATATTTTTATAAGACCAAGCTTTTGTTTACATGTTCTATTTATAAATTCCATGAACACCTCCGGTGCATAACTTCCGGTTTTAGATACGCTTTTAGATATTGAAACATGAATTTATAAACAATCAGGTCAAATATAACGTATGTAATCAATGCTATGATAATCAATAATCAGGAGATTGTAATGTATCAACAACTTGCACTATGAAACGTCAAAATAGACAGATAGTTTTTAGTCAAATGGGAGTGATCTTCACCGAATAAGCAAGATCATTTTAACTGTATATTTCATACGAAAACTCTAAAAACAACTTTGAGAGTTTAAACAAAAATACAAAAAATTCAATACATCTGTAATTATAATGAAGACAGCTTGTAAAATGATGTTCTGTTTACTGTGTCCAATCCAAAATTGAAGTATTTATGCTAGGAATTACCTTAAACCTAGCTTCTCCAAATGTGAGAATTTCCTCTTAAAATCTGATTGGTCAGTTCCAAGAAACTAATAACTTTTCTTCCGTTATGCTAATGAGAAGGGTCCTGAACCTGCGCAGTCCTGCACCTGGGTTCGGCCGTTGGTTGGACGCTAGTGTTAATCCTTAACCAATTACTCATGTAGTTCCTACTGTACTAACCGCACTCATGGCAGAAAATTCACAGTGTTGTTATAATCCGCTGGAATGGAGAACCAGTTCTGGATACAGGTTCAATACACCGATTACAATACTATATGATATCATAGGAATTCTTATAAACAAAATACAAGAATTGATAAGTTCATGATTAATTTCTAATAAAAAATGTCGATTATAACATTTCATAAAAAATCTTCAAATTCGGAGATAAATTTGGATTTAAAATTTTACAATGAAATATATAACAAATTAACACAAAGGAAATAATACAATATAAAGAAATTAAAAAAATGAATTTAAGTTTCTCAAAGAAAACACTAATTTTCTTTAAGAAATATTCCTGCATAAATTTGAAAAATTTTACAATAATATATAACTAATTAACACAAAGGAAGTAATACCAATATAAAGAAATTAAAAAAATGAATTGAAGTTTCTCAAAGAAAAGCATAAGAAAACACTAATTTTCTTTAAAAAATATTCCTGTCAGTTCTTAGATTTAATTCAGATGTATCATACATTTATCAGTAACTATCGATTCTTTACCAGTTATCAGTACCATGTTTATGTAGGTTGTTCAGTAATATTTCTAAGCAGTGTTTACTTTTCACAAGCTAAGCAGAATAAGACTAAATTATTCCCCTTATTCCAGAAGTGCTAACAAACCTTAAGTATTTCAATAAATGTTTTTTTTTTTTTTTTTTTTTTTTACAGTAAACCAATTTTCTATAATTATAGCTCTTTATTGATTAGATATCGATGGTATCTCTACGTCAGTATCAATTATCATGTGTGTTATTGTGGAAATGTAATGTTGTATTGTATATACAGTTAATAACTTGTAACATGTAAGTTGTAACTCATTCACAGCTTGGATATGAAATAAACAACAAGGAAATCTTAAAACAGATGTCCATTTTATGTTACAGATTAAAACATGAGAGATCAATGAAAATATACATCTGTTATGAAAAATGATCAGAACTGGAAATCTGAAGACATTCGGGAACGAAATTCGTTAGGATTCCCTCCTGTTTTATCATGTGTTATTTTTTTCTGATTATCTTGCAATGGTGTGCTGTTCAACGGACACCCTTGTACAGTATGGTGAAATATGATTCTTATCTTTTTTAGAGCGTTGCCAGCGAAGCTTTTTAAAAACTAGAAGCTTTTTATCTTTTTTTAAAACTTACAAAGAGAGAGTTATTTCGTTGCATATCGAGCGAAGCTTTTTAAAAACTAGAGTTTGTGAATTAAGTCTGGAGAGAGTTATTTCCCTTCTCCATGCATATCGCCTTTAATATTAAATGGTCCAAAAGCCTGTCTGTTTCTGGGCATTGTCCAATCGAATAGAGTCGATTCTCTGGCGACGTGAGGGCGTGCTCCACTCATGGTTTGGAGTCGTCTGGGAATTGACTGGTCTGACATTTAGAGACGACTCCCTGGTCTAATGGTTGATATTGTTGCACTCTGTTTGGACTTCCGATGGTGGAGGGGGTCCTTGTCTTCTATGTCCGGCCCAATCTCCAGACTGTCCATCTGCGATTACTAACTTTTTTTAAAATTTCTGCTTGGTTTAATTATGTTTAGTGCTATGTGTTTTTTTCATTTTTTTATGTTTTTTTCCCTTTTTAAGAGAAGATGAAAAACAAAGGAAAAATTAAAGTATAAAGTGTATAGTAGTTTCTGGTTGTTTATTTAAATCAGTTTCCGGGGGTTAACGGGTTTCGAAAGAGCGGACAATGCTATGCCGTTTCTGTTTTTTTTTTGTATTTTGTTTTTGATGTTTTCTATTTGTTATTTATGTTATTTGAAAACTTTATGATATGGTATTGTTGTTGTTGTGTACTTTGTTGATTCTTGTTGTGTTGGAGTCTTGTTTACTGGTGCACGGTTGTTGTTGTTAGGAGATTGCTTTGTATTTAGTCATACGTCCCTTCGTCCACTGTTGAATAAACTGCTCTGTATATAGATTTATAGAGAGCTGTTTATCCCCATTGCCCTACCTAACCGGGTTGCAGAAGATACAAGCCCGTGTACAAAGCCTGAATCCAGATGATCACCAGTCCATGACCGTTGTATCGTTATGTTCCTGTTTATTTGAAACCTATACTAGACGTTGGGCCTGGTAGCTGTGTAGTTTGTATATGCTGTGTATTTGTTTACACATTCACAGTAAACATTTCCAGACACCTTACTGAACACTAGTGCACTGTAAACATTCACAGTACTCATTTTAGAGATACCTAAGTTAACCCCGATACACTGGATACATAACAAGTACACATGTCCTAGATATCTTACTTAACCCCGATACACCGAACACATTACAAGTACATGTGTCTCAGATACCTTACTTCACCCCGATACACTGAATAAATTAAAAGTATAGCCAGATTTTACAATATTGTTAGATAACAGTTCAACCATAGTTAAAGTGTAAAGTCTGATAATTAATTCTTAATTCTGAACATGTTGGAATTGAGATTATAAAATGAGTTTCATCTTCGATTTCATTTCTGTCACACAGTGTACATAATCTTTTAGATACATGAATGTCTTGTGATTTTTTTAGACTCAACACAGAACGCATGTACATTCAAACTATATTTAGAAAACCAACTCTTATCTAGAAAGCACTTTGTTGAGATATAACTGTATAACAACCTGGTCCATAGATGTTTACATGGTATACACTTTATGTTCAAAATCATTTCTTGATTCTTGCATAAAAAAATCCTGTATCCGTTGATTAAATAATAAAACGTCATCATTACTAAATCTATATCAAATCTGTTTTAAACGAAAATTCAAGTTTGCCAGACTATTCGGCTTCTATATATAAATCTCTAGCAAGTTCTCACAAAGGGTCTTCAAAAAAGTGGGGGGTGGGGGATGGTGGGTGTCATTACAATGGTTAAGCAGCTTCAAACGTCATAGCGTGACTTTGTTCTTTAGCTTAATGCTTCCTCCTTGTTGGTAAAACTGAATTTCAGTCTACAGCTTTCCTATTTGTTGTTGAAAAGTAGTTGTGCTACATAGACGCTATATGTATCACCGGTTAAAAATTGAATGTACTAGAGGGTCTCTAAAAAACACCAGTACACGGTATACATTCACAGTACACATTTCCAGACACATTACTGAACACCATTACACTGTACACATTCACAGTAAACATTTCCAGACACGTTATTGAATATCAGTACAATGTAAACATTCACAGTACATATTTCCAGACACCTTACTGAACACCAGTAGAGTGTACACATTCACAGTTCACATTTCCAGACACCTTACTGAACACCAGTACACTGTACACATTCAAAGTAAATATTTCCATCAACTTTATTGAACATCAGTACAATGTAAATATTGACAATACACATTTCCAGACACCTTACTCAACACCAGTATATTTTACACATTCACAATACACATTTCCAGACACCTTACTTAACACCAGTACAGAGTAACCATTCACAGTACACATTTCCAGACACATTACTGAACACCAGTAGACTGTAAACATTCATAGTAAACATTTCCAGACACCTTAATGAACACCAGTACACGGTATACATTCACAGTACACATTTCCAGACACCTTACTGAACACCAGTACAGAGTAACCATTAACAGTACACATTTACCTAAGGTAACCCCGATACACTGAGTACATTACACGTACACATGTCTCAGCCGCCTGACTCACACCCAATACATTGAATACATTACAAGTGAAAAGTCTGATCAATAATTCTTAATTATGAACATGTTGGACTTGAGATTATAAATGAGTTTCATCTTCTGTGAAACAGTGTACATAATATTTAAGATACATTAATGCCCTGGTATCTTACTGTCACTAAGCTACCTGACAAAGACGAGGCGACATATGGCAGTCATCTTAGCGTCACTAAGCTACCTGACAAAGACGAGGCGACCTTAAGATTGACTTTAAGATGCCCCATTGATTTAAACTGACGTCCCTGTCTATGTACGCAGTCTATTCATATGTAAATTACTATTTTAAATGACGTTTCTTATTCCCGACAGGTGTTGCATTCAGTTTTAGTCTGTATTAGATAATATCTGAAAACATTTAAGCCCAGATCGAATTTCCACTGACGCCTTGATCTGATAGTTAAATACTAAAGGTGTAAGAGGAAATTAATTAGTTGGGCGCAACAGTGAGATATGTAATTACCAGAAGAAACCAAACTTGACACATTCAATCGGAATAGCGAGGTACGTGATATATGAGATCTAAGATAATAATTATAAAAATACTTTC